>NC_069502.1:1097339012-1097639012 GCF_027579735.1 Bombina bombina | reverse complement strand
TGTTCTGATGTTCAATATTTGCCCCTGGCATGAAGGGGTTAATAACAGGTTTTTATTGGGGGGAGAAGGGTATTTTGCCAAGGGTGTTGTGTTTAGGATTAATACATGAGGTATTTACAGATGGTGGATCTGGTGGCACATTAAACACATTGTAATTACAAGATATTTCTGTTGAGTTGCTATAAAAGAATATTTCTAAAACAAATTAACATCTGGTTTGCTGCAATTGTATTTCTTGTCTTATTTTAATAAGCCAATGTGAACTTGAGTGTGCGGACAACAAGGCTAGCTATGGTTATAATGTTAGTATAAATGTATTATCAGTTAAAGCAAATTAGTGAAATACATAAAGCAGATTTAGGGGCCTATTTATGATTGTGCGAGTGGACATGATCCGATATAGCGGATCATGTCCGCTGCACATCGATAAATGAGCATACGCTCTCTGCATTTATCATTGCACCAGCAGTTCTTGTGAACTCTGGTGCAATGTCGCCCCCTGCTAGCAGGGGGTGTCAATCAACCCGATCTTATTCGATTGGGTTGATTTCTTGCAATTTCTGTCCGCCGCCTCAGAGCAGGCAGACAGGTTATGGAGCAGCGGTCTTTAGATGCTGCTTCATAACTTCTGTTGGAGCTTGATAAATATGCCCCCTAGTCTTAAGAAGCATGCAGTGTGCTTTACAAGTTCTGAGAATTAGAAAATCATAAATTTTCAGAGCTAAATTACATAAAAAAGGGTCAAAATAAAAAATTAAAGTATAGTGCAATGTTATTTTACTATGCATGACATTTTATATTAAAACCTCAAGGTGTTTTCTGTATCTTTAATATGATTGGGGTGTAATTGCATTGAGGGTTGGGGTGATTTAGGGGTTAATAGCAGTTAGGTGAATTGGACTGTCTGACTGCTTAGGGGTTTATAGCAGTCATGAACTGATCAATCTATAGTATTAAAGGGACAGTCTTGTCAATATTAAACTTTCATGATTCAGATAGGGCATGCAATTTTTTTCAAAAAAAGTGTTCCAATTTACTTTTATCATCAAATTTGCTTTGCTTTCTTGGCATTCTTTGTTGAATGCTAAACCTAGGTAGGGTCATATGCTAGTTTCTAAGCCCTTGAAGGCCTCCTCTTATCTCAGTGCATTTTGACTGTTATTTTACAGCTAGACAGGGCTAGTTCATGTGTTTTTTATAGATAACATTGTGCTCACTATCTTGGAGTTACCTAGCAGCCATCACTGATTGGCTAAAATGCAGGTCTGTCAAAAGAACTAAAATAAGGGGGCAGTCTGCAAAGGCTAAGATACAAGGTAATTAAACAGGTAAAAGGTGTATTAATATAACAGTGTTGGTTATGCAAAACTGGGGAATGGGTAATAAAGGGATTATCTTTCTTTTTAGCCAATAAGTAGACTGTCTCTTTAAGGTAAATTTAGCCAATTACTTGTAATTTCAAATCAAGACATACTGACTGCACAAATCTCAGCATAAAGTAATAAGCCAAATGTAATTTAGGTTGCCACTTTGACCATGTTTCCTGGGCAGTTATGAGTTACACACACTGCAGGGTTTGCAGGGAGCAACGTGTCAGTGCTGTCCAGCAGAACCATTTATGTGCTGTCCTGAGGCACAAGAAATGTTCGTCCTTGCACACCCTGAAGCATGTATAACTCATTTTGCCCAGGAAAACATGGCTTAGGTATCAACGCTAAATGCAATTAACATCGCTTGAATTTTAATCTGGCTCACTGGTGGGATAAGTGATCATTTTAGTTAACCTAGATGTCACCATCACCAATACAGATCACTGCCTTCAAATCAAAGAGCTTGTTATCTGTAGGCCTTGACTCAGACACTCTAAGCAGATCGATATACAGGGCCAATATTAATATCCTCTAAGGATAATTATATTATTTTTTTACACTAACAGCCAAGGTGTTTTTTTTATTATTCATTCACCACCTCAATTGACTGAGAAATTATACATTAGATATTGGCTACTTTATTATTTTTGTTTTATTTTATTACATTATAATACAAATTGGTTGGCAAATTTACAAAGTGAAAATGGTAGAGGCAAATCGCTAAACAGCAAAAATACCAGGAGGGTGATGTTAGTATAAAAATGTATCAATTTATTTGAGCAGACTGCTCCTATAAAACTGTTTCACATTATTTAAAAATAATCACATCAATTTCTAAAAACACACAAAACCACAGAATGTTATATTCATGTTTGATAAAGCCCATGAAGCAGTGAAACGCGTTGACGTATCTACATCTACATTTACTAGCTGGAAATCCACTCTAACCCTGAGGAGTTTACATGGTAAATGGAGGGCAAGAGGAAAAGTGTAAATTTTGCAACGGCTGTTGCTACATTGTATTCAGCTAACATCTGGAACCTATCACAACTCTCGGCATCACAGTGACGCCACGAGTCACATTTGATCCCTGGATACTGATCGAGCAACACCCAGCTGACTGTGTGTCAGGCTACAAATATAAAATTAACGATGGAACACAATTCACAGATCTTAATTTATTAATAATTGTTTTGTTTCACTATTGTAAAGGAATATCACTATGGCTTAGTGATATTCTCACCTAATAGTGATAGTTTAGTGGTTTATTTTGCCACACCCCAGATTATGCAGTTAGGGTTAAGCAAACTTGAATAGGATTTGTAGAAATTGCTCTCAATATTAAGTTAGCTTTAGTTCTTAAGTTGCAGGTGTAGCAATGGTTCTATTAACTCTCAGAGTCTTATGCAGTGTAACACATAAATATTTAACTAGTAACCAGGTTCTGTTAACAGTTATACATATGCTCATGCAGTATTGCTATTTTATTTGCAGAGATTACTTGTACCTTGTCTTGTGTTGCACTTGTAGTGTGGCAGAGCTGTAATGAATGCACAGCCTGTTCTGTGGAAGTTCCAGTTTCACTGTGGAAGCTGTGTTGTTTATTAATCTGCAGTCCGGATGTTTCAATAAGGGTTAAAGCCAGATTTTCAGTGACAAGTTCTGTGGTAACTCTCCTTTAAATACAAACTACACAGTAAAAGTTCTCCAAGTAACAAAGCATTAGAACACATAGAATAATACTTGCAGTTTGGTTCAGGCAGTTCATTCAATTGATTGCATGTCAGCTCCTAAGTTAATGAACACTGCAGTTGTTTGGATGAATTCCAGTTAAAGTTGAACAAAGTATCAAAAAGTTCCTGTGAGGAAAAAAGTTCAGAAAACAAGTTATTCATAGTAGTTAGGCTCAGGTAAATAGGGTAGCCTTGTACTCCAAATTACTAAGCAAAGAGAATTGATTTGGCGTGGTTTTTAAAGGCAAGCTGCAAGTTTGTTGCTTGAAGGATTCCGCTGGGTCCTAGAAGGAGCTAGGTTCCTGACATGACCCCCCCACTCAGGGCAACGGTCCCACAGTTGCCGGTCTGGGACGATTTGGATTTCTGCGATGGAAGAGAGTGACCAGCCGTTGAGCTCTAAGATTGGTTGCAGGTTCCCATGTGTCGTCATCAGCTGAATAATTTTTCCAGCGTACCAGATATTGTAATTCACCTCTATGGAACCTGGAATCCAGCAGGGAATGCACTTCATATTCGTCTGGATCCAGTGCCTGAGGAGGTGGTGGAAGAATGAGTTGAGAGTGACGAGTGGCTCTGTATGGTTTCAATAGTGACACATGAAATGTGGGGTGGACCTTAATACTATCAGGTAATTTAAGAGTCATTGCGTTTTCATTGACAATTCTAACTATAGGGAATGGTCCTATGAACAGACCCGAGAGTTTCTTACTCGGTATCTGTAATTTCATGTTTTTGGTGGATAGCCAAACGAGATCACCTATGGCGTATGTAGGTGGTGGTCTTCTCTTGAGGTCGTAATAATGCTTTTGAGTGAGCTGAGCATTTTTTATGTTCTCCTCAATAAAGCGGAAATTGTCTTGTAAGGAATCATGTAGATCATCGATTAAGGGTGAATTTAAGGTGTCTGTTGCAATGAAAGATATTGTTGGATGGTAGGCATAATTTGCATAAAATGGTGTAGATTTTGTAGATGAGTTTACAGCATTGTTATAGGCAAATTCAGCCATGGAGAGGAAGTTCATCCAATGTTCTTGATGGTAGGAACAATAGCACCGAAGATATTGTTCCAGCCATTGATTCAGTCTCTCTGATTGACCATTGGTCTGAGGGTGAAATGATGTCGAGAAACGATGATCGATCTGTGTTAAGTCACAAAGTTTTGTCCAGAAATGTGAGGTGAATTGTGTTCCTCTATCGGTGGTTATTATCTTTGGTAACCCATGTAGCTTGAGTATGTTATCTATGAATAAATGTGCTGTCTCAGAGGATGTGGGTACTTTGTGATACGGCACAAAATGGGCCATCTTAGTAAATATATCTATGACCACTAGGATTGTTGTCTGTTTATTTGATTCAGGTAAATCCACTATGAAATCCATCGATAGATGGTACCAGGGTCTCTTCGGTACTGGTAATGGAGTTAATAATCCATACGGAGCTCTTCTCTCGGGTTTCGAAGTGGCACAAATGGCACAAGTTAAGATATAGTCTCGGATGGATTCTTTCATTTTTGGCCACCAACAATCCCGTGAAAGCTGTTCCAAGGTTCGGTAAATTCCTGGGTGTCCGGCTAATGGAGAGTCATGGTATAACTTGAGCAAATTTATTCGCAATGCTTTGGGAATGTATAATTTCCCTTCATGGTAGTACAGGTCATCAATCTTATGTACAGAAGAATGAGGTAGCTCCGGCTCCTTGAGACAATGACGTTTGATTTCGGTTATCACATCGGTGGTTAGACCTACAAAACATTCGGTAGGTAAGATAGTGGTATTTTGGGTTGTTGTTTTAGGTTTCTCAGGTAGGCGAGACAGAGCATCTGCTTTACCATTCCTGGAGGCAGGTCTATATACAATATTGAAGTTGAAGCGCGAGAAGAATAAACTCCAACGAAACTGTCTTGCTGAAAGAGTTTTGTTGTTTTCTAAATAAAGTAGGTTCCTGTGATCAGTGAAAATGGTAATAGGAAACTTGGTACCTTCGAGAAGATGCCTCCAGTGTTCCAGTGATCTTTTTATTGCGAGGAGTTCTTTATCTCCTATGGAATAATTTCTTTCAGCTGTTGACATCATCTGTGAGAAGTAAGAAACTGGATGGATGGGATCGTTTGGTGTTTCCTGTTGAGAGAGAACTGAGCCTAAGGCAAAATCAGAGGAATCAACTTCCAACACATAGTGGTGTTCGGGGTTCGGAAATCTTAGAATGGGTGCTGATGTAAAACTATCCTTTAAATATTCAAAAGCTGAATTAGCGTCTGGATCCCAGTTATAAGATGAGTTAATGCTGGTTAATTTCGTCAGTGGTTTTGCTATCTTGGAAAAGTTTCTAATGAATTTCCTATAGTAGTTTGCAAAACCTAGGAATTTTTGGAGTTCCTTTCTGGACTTGGGTATTAACCAATTTTTGACAGCGTCTACTTTTTGTTTTTGCATAGTGATACCTGTTGGTGAGATATCATATCCAAGGAATGACACATGCTTGGTATGGAATATGCATTTCTCCAACTTAGCATACAGTTTATGCTCTCGGAGCCTAGACAGTACCCATCGCACGTGTGTTTTGTGTTCTGTTTCATTTTTAGAATAAATCAAAATATCGTCTAGGTATATCACAAGACAGATGTCTAAGAGATCTCTGAACACATCGTTTATGAAGTGTTGAAAAGTGGCGGGTGCGTTGCACAGTCCAAACGGCATGACAAGGTACTCATAAAGGCCATACCTTGTCCTGAATGCGGTCAACCATTCGTGTCCTTCTTTTATCCTCACTAAGTTATAGGCTCCCCTTAAATCGAGTTTCGTGTATATAGTTGCCTCAGATAACCTTTCGATTAGTTCTGGGATTAATGGGAGTGGGTAACGATTTTTTATTGTGCGTTTGTTGAGTTCTCTGTAATCGATTATGGGACGTAATGATGAATCCTTATTCCGCACAAAAAAAATTCCGGCACCTGCTGGTGATGTTGATGCTCTGATAAATCCTTTCCGTAAATTTTCTTCGAGATACTCCTTTAAATGATCCAATTCTGGCTTGCAGAGAGGGTACAAGTGTCCATAAGGGATGGAAGAACCAGGTTGAAGTTGTATTGGACAATCGTATGCACGATGAGGAGGCAAGTTCTCAGCTTCTACTTTACTGAATACATCCTTGAAATCTGCATAAGGTGAAGGAATTCGCAACTCAGGTTTTTCTGTAGCTATTTCGGTCTGGAGTAGAACATGTTTGTGGAAACATGTTGTTTTACAATAGACTGAATCAAATTTTATGGAAGATAGTGACCAGTGGATAACTGGATTATGTAATTTGAGCCAACTAATACCCAAAACCACTGGGAAATGTGGTGACGAGACAACATCAAATGAGAGGTGTTCTGTGTGTCCTGCTGTAGTAACTGTTAACGGTGTGGTATGGTGTGTGATAGGGCCAGTTTTAGGTTCTGAACCGTCAATCATATGAAAAGAAAATGGAGTATGCTTTTTTATAAGGGGTATTTTATTTTGCTTTACAACATTATAATCAATAAAGCATCCATAAGCTCCCGAGTCTATGATGGCTTCAGTAGTCAGCTGATCTTGGTCCCACTGTATGGAGAGAGTTAACATGCAATAAGTTTTAGTTTTAGTGGTGTTTAATAAAGAACTTGTAACTTTGAACTTACATTTCTTGTTTTTCTGTAAAATGGGACACTCCTGGACTGAATGTGTAGGATTGGCGCAATACATGCACAGATTATTACTCTTCCTGCGGTATCTTTCTTCTGTTGTTAAAGGACCACGGGCTATTCCGATCTCCATGGGAACAGCTGTTTGTTTACTATGTTGGGTTGGTTTGAGGTGGGGAATAGATAGAAGGTTTTGGTCGGACATCTGCAGAAAACCTTTCTGCCTTCCTTTCTCGCAGTCTGCGATCCAATTGTTTTGCAGCATTCATCATTCCTTCTAGGGTTTTTGGGAGTTCTATCCTGGCGATTTCATCTTTCAAGCTCTCCGAGAGGCCTAAACGGAACTGGTTTCGAAGTGCAATCTGACTCCATTCCGAATCAGCTGCGTATAATTTGAATTCCGTGATGTACTCCTCCACGGGTCTCTTGGCTTGCTTAAGGTTCCTCATGGAGGCTTCAGCGGACATTTGTACATCAGTGTCGTGAAAAAGATCATCCATACATGTGAAAAAATCAGAAAGGGATCCTAGCACTGGGTCATTATGTTCGCACAGATTGTCAGCCCAGATTCTTGGCTCACCCCTCAGGAATGAAATAGTACTGAATATCTTGATCCTCTCTGTGGGATAACTGCGAGGTCGTAGATTATAAAGTAAATGACATGAATTCTTAAACTGCCTATACTGCTTCCTGTTTCCAGAAAAGAGCTCTGGTAGTGAAACTGAAGGTTCAGGTGTTTGCTGAGGTGGTGCAGTATGAGTAGTAAGTGAGTCTCTTATAATTCCCCTTAAAGACTGATTTTCAATTTGTAAATCATGAACCGCCTGAGCAAGCTGATCAACCTTTTGGGAGAGGTTGTAAACTATCTGTGGTAGATCTGGTGGCTCCATTTTTAAGGCTTAGTAATATGTCAGGCTACAAATATAAAATTAACGATGGAACACAATTCACAGATCTTAATTTATTAATAATTGTTTTGTTTCACTATTGTAAAGGAATATCACTATGGCTTAGTGATATTCTCACCTAATAGTGATAGTTTAGTGGTTTATTTTGCCACACCCCAGATTATGCAGTTAGGGTTAAGCAAACTTGAATAGGATTTGTAGAAATTGCTCTCAATATTAAGTTAGCTTTAGTTCTTAAGTTGCAGGTGTAGCAATGGTTCTATTAACTCTCAGAGTCTTATGCAGTGTAACACATAAATATTTAACTAGTAACCAGGTTCTGTTAACAGTTATACATATGCTCATGCAGTATTGCTATTTTATTTGCAGAGATTACTTGTACCTTGTCTTGTGTTGCACTTGTAGTGTGGCAGAGCTGTAATGAATGCACAGCCTGTTCTGTGGAAGTTCCAGTTTCACTGTGGAAGCTGTGTTGTTTATTAATCTGCAGTCCGGATGTTTCAATAAGGGTTAAAGCCAGATTTTCAGTGACAAGTTCTGTGGTAACTCTCCTTTAAATACAAACTACACAGTAAAAGTTCTCCAAGTAACAAAGCATTAGAACACATAGAATAATACTTGCAGTTTGGTTCAGGCAGTTCATTCAATTGATTGCATGTCAGCTCCTAAGTTAATGAACACTGCAGTTGTTTGGATGAATTCCAGTTAAAGTTGAACAAAGTATCAAAAAGTTCCTGTGAGGAAAAAAGTTCAGAAAACAAGTTATTCATAGTAGTTAGGCTCAGGTAAATAGGGTAGCCTTGTACTCCAAATTACTAAGCAAAGAGAATTGATTTGGCGTGGTTTTTAAAGGCAAGCTGCAAGTTTGTTGCTTGAAGGATTCCGCTGGGTCCTAGAAGGAGCTAGGTTCCTGACACTGTGAAACCGGACGTAACACAGAAAATGCACAAAGACATACACACCCGCCCTCACAGAGAGACCCACAGAAAAAAAATACATACACACTCATAGAGACACAAACCAAAGCACAAATACATAAACACAGACACCCACACAAACACTAACAGTAGGAAACATTTATGCACCTTGCATCCCCTAAATCAACAGTGTGTGACATGCATGATAAAAAAAATTGCAGAAATTAAGAGATCACTTTTTAAAGAATCATATTTGTAAATGTGCAAACAAAAAATAATTCTGTGAATTCAAAATTGTACATTAATGATCTGGGTAGATGGCTAGATGAAGAAAAGTACTTTTAAAAGGTTGACATATGTTTGTTTGTTTTTTCCCCATTTTCCCCAACCAAGAGCACCACTTCAAAAAGTGTACAAATGTTCCCATCTGTCAGCTGTACTTATGGATTTTGAAAATGCTGTACTCTATATGGTCTTAGTGGAACCATAAGTTGTGGTACTCATACCATTAGATCTGGTTAAATGCAGGATTTAGGCTTGTTGGTATGTATTTTAAAATTGTCAACTGTAGTGTAAACTGAACAGTTTTAAGTTAACCTGTATAATTTCAAACACTGAGCAATCTTAGTTTGAGAGTATAGCATTGTTTGCCTCCTTGCATCTGGAAAGTCCTTGTATAAAGGGGCAGTAAACTGGAATGTAATATATACAGTATATATATATTCTGTATATATATATATATATATATATATAAATATATATACACTGTGTATATATATATATATATATATATATATATATATATATATATAGATATATATATATATATATATATATATATAAAAATACATATCTGCCAAAAAGGCCCTACCATTTGTGTATTGAGGAGGAAACATTTCTGCATGGTCTTAAATATAGAATTTCTACAGCATTGTCAAATAATCATAAATACACTGCTGCTAAAAAATGTGTTTTTTATGGACCCCTGGCCCCACCATACAACTACTACCACACTGAAGTTACAATCCGAAATTGCAAAAAGAAATAAAAAAAATTGCTAAGTAAGTCCTACCTCATCTGCAAATGAAAGTGATCTGCTGTCTGACTCAGGCACACACTGCACAAACAAAGTGCCAAGTCTGTCTCACACTGTGCATAGTGGTTTAGTGCACACTCAGAAATCCTCTCAAATGCTAATACGTTACTCCTTGTAATAACATTTCTCATGCTCAATTAGCACTCTTCTGTAGTACCCACTGGTGACTGTATACGTTACTCCTTGTAATAACATTTCTCATGCTCAATTAGCACTCTGCTGTAGTACCCACTAGTTCTTGCCTCATGGGGCCCCCCTGGCCCATTGGGCCCCTGACAGGAGTCACCCCTGTCACCCCCTGATGGCGGCCCTGGGCGGTGGTTTTCAATGGTTTAGATACCATTTTGAGCCTACCTAGGTTTAGCTTTTGAAAAATACCACCAAAGGAAGAAAGCAAATTTAGTGATAAAAGTCAATTGGAAAGTTGTTTAAATTTTCATGCCTAATCTGAATCATGAAAGTTTAATTTTGACTAGACTGTCCCTTTAATAACCCATATATTCAATGATACTGTGTTGCTGGTTCTAAATAGCAAACAAGCACTTAACATTTTAATGTTTATATTTAAAGCATCAAGATGTTAACTCTTAAACATAAAGCAAATGTATTAACTAAAATTATAAAGATTTTTTTTTAAAAAAAAAACTCTATAAAATAAACAAGAGCTGTTTAAGAACCTGTTTTTAGAAAAAATAAAATTAAATTGTAACCGTTCCCCAGTCACATACATGGACATTGTGTAATGCGCCATAGCGCCATCTGTTGGTTGAAAGTTCCTTGACATGTGTAACACAGCTCCATCTATTGGTAGAATGTTCATCACCAAAATGTGTAATGGGGAAATATACTCATTTGCATATATTTTGCATAGAGTGACAAATTAATGTATGGATGTGAGCTTTATTGTTTATCCCTCCCCCGAATCCCCCTTCTTTTCATTAGAGTTGTATTTTATTATTATGTTGTTTTCTATAAGTTTTCTATATATTTATATTTTAGGTGGCATGTCACCCTAAATTAAATGAGGTATTTTTAGAGTCTAGTACAGAGTGATATAAAGCACATTGAGTAGCTCTTTTTGGAACTGGTTGTTTAGCTGTGCTCTATCAGGTGGTTCTGTGGCAGTGTTTGGAGTTGCTACATAGCTACAATTAAGTATACAGACTTTTTTTTTTTTAAAGCTGCAGTGTGGCTATTGTAATACTGCCTGAAAAAGTACACATTAAATGAATGCATATTTGAATGTTATATAAAAAAAATAATGGAACAACATTTGTAATATGCTGTGCTGAGTACAAATTTGCCATCATGAGGTACAAAGGGCTTGTCACTGGGGCAGTACCCTTAAAAGGACAAATTTGCACCATTTTTAAGGGTACATTATGGTACCATAGGACTGAGGTCCAATCTAGTCACCAAAGGTACATATTTGCCTTTGAAAGGTACAATCTGCAAGGGTACCAATTTTTATCCATTTTAAAGTGTACAGCAGGTGTACCTTTGAGGGTACTGCCCCAGTGACAAGCTGTTGTACCCCTAAAGGTACAATTTTTGCACATTTTTTCTGACAGTGTACCTGATGCGTGCCAAAAGCTCACTTCTTGCAGAGTTAGCACATGAGCAGGAGTGATAAATAGCTCTCCACTCGTAATGTAGCCCTCCATGGGGAAATTTTGAATATTTCCCTTTAAATCATGATTCTCTGTAAGTGTATCCTTTGTTTTAGTTGTACTTGCATGCTGCATTTGGAAGTTTGCTTTCATTTTGAAAGTACTTAAAAGGGACATTCTAGAGCAAAAATTACCTGTTCTAGTTGGTTAAAGCATGCAACTTTTACATTAGTGAGCCTATAGAATTATTTGTTTAACCCCCACAAAGAGTTAAACACATTAGTAAAGCCCCACTTTAGAGCTGCAAACACTGAAACCCCCAGGAAGGAAACAGCTGGTGATTGGCATTAAGGTGCTACTGCTGTTCATGATGGGCCATGTTTGGCTCAGCCTTAAAGCTTCCAGCTCTGGAACAGGATTTTCAACCCTTTGTGAGTGTTAAACAGTAACACTTAGTTATCTATGCTCACTAATGCGAAAAGAAAAAAGTTCTCTCTCTTCTTTAAACCAGGATTTTCATGATTTTAATACATAAAAATATTGTTTGCCTTAACATTTTTTATTTAAAAAAATAATAATTAAAAATACATTATTTAAGAAAATAGATTTACCACCATTGTCCCTTAAAACAGCTATATTGTTTTATAATATAGTGATAGCAGTGCATAATATGACTGTGATAAGTTGATACAAAAGCAATTATAAATTAGTGATAAATAATGTAATAAAAGTAAATTGACTGTTGTATTCTATTTTTAACCACAAATTGCTGTTTCACTAGAATAATGTAACTATTACTAAAAAAAATCTTCACTGCTCAGGAAAGTCTAATTTTGGTTGAAAGGGGAAATTACTCCATGATCCCTATTTGCAAAAAAAAAAAAAAACAAGTCACAAAATGTACCAAAGTAAATGTTTTCCTGTAAATGTAAAAGTATCACAAAGGGCACTTTACATCAGAACTGGTTTTGCTTTTGATATTTCAAATTGGAGGCTAATTCATTCAAACTTCTTACAAAATCAAGAACAAGAAGTTGACACATTAATTACATTCATTGTGTCAAATTTAAACATTTAACATTTGTGCATGTTATAAAAAAAATGCAGTATATTACATATGACAAAAAGATACAATGTAGGTGCTTTGTAGCAATATTTTAAAGTGATCTATATTAAACTATGTTTCTGCCTCAAATCTATAAATAAAAACTCAACAGTTTAATTATATTACACTTTATATTCCTTTTTTTTTTTTCAAATTCAATAGCTTTAGGCTGTAGAAGTAATTAGCTTTACCATACAGCGTCCTCTGCAATTCCTTCACCGCCCTAAATTGAACATTTTAATGTTATAGATAAAAAAAAAAAGAATTCATTATATTTTGCACTTGTAAACAGCATATAGCTTGATTAAAACTACAAACAGCTACTAATTTTTTGATTCCCTGACGTTTAGAACAACTGTTTATTATTTAGGGTCTTATAGTGTAAGGGTCAGTCTAGGTGTGGGGGGTCCTTGGTGAGGAGGGTGATTAGTGGTTATGGATTAATAGTTGGGGATGTTACCAATGGGGGTCTGGCAGTGGTTAACCCCTAGATGTCGTTAGGACATTCCATGCTGTCCTAAGAGCGATGGGTTTAAATGCCTTTCTGACAGTATGGAGCATCCTACCTTTTTTTGACATCCTGCTCCCTCTTAGTTTTAGTCAATGGAAAATCCAATTTGGGGACATGCCTAGCATGATGATCCAATGCCGGCATTGAAATCATGTGATTGCATCAACAATCGTGTGTTTTCCTTTTTCAATTTTTTAAATTGGAACTTTGTTCTGATGTTCAATATTTGCCCCTGGCATGAAGGGGTTAATAACAGGTTTTTATTGGGGGGAGAAGGGTATTTTGCCAAGGGTGTTGTGTTTAGGATTAATACATGAGGTATTTACAGATGGTGGATCTGGTGGCACATTAAACACCTTGTAATTACAAGATATTTCTGTTGAGTTGCTATAAAAGAATATTTCTAAAACCAATTAACATCTGGTTTGCTACAATTGTATTTCTTGTCTTATTTTAATAAGCCAATGTGAACTTGAGTGTGCGGACAACAAGGCTAGCTATGGTTATAATGTTAGTATAAATGTATTATCAGTTAAAGCAAATTAGTGAAATACATAAAGCAGAGTTAGGGGCCTATTTATGATTGTGCGAGCGGACATGATCCGATATAGCGGATCATGTCCGCTGCACATCGATAAATGAGCATACGCTCTCTGCATTTATCATTGCACCAGCAGTTCTTGTGAACTCTGGTGCAATGTCGCCCCCTGCTAGCAGGGGGTGTCAATCAACCCGATCGTATTCGATTGGGTTGATTTCTTGCAATTTCTGTCCACCGCCTCAGAGCAGGCGGACAGGTTATGGAGCAGCGGTCTTTAGACGCTGCTTCATAACTTCTGTTGGAGCTTGATAAATATGCCCCCTAGTCTTAAGAAGCATGCAGTGTGCTTTACAAGTTCTGAGAATTAGAAAATCATACATTTTCAGAGCTAAATTACATAAAAAAGGGTCAAAATAAAAAATTCAAGTATAGTGCAATGTTATTTTACTATGCATGACATTTTATATTAAAACCTCAAGGTGTTTTCTGTATCTTTAATATTATTGGGGCGTAATTGCATTGAGGGTTGGGGCGATTTAGGGGTTAATAGCAGTTAGGTGAATTGGACTGTCTGACTGCTTAGGGGTTTATAGCAGTCATGTACTGATCAATCTATAGTATTAAAGGGACAGTCTTGTGAATATTAAACTTTCATGATTCAGATAGGGCATGCAATTTAAAAAAAAAAAAGTGTTCCAATTTACTTTTATCATCAAATTTGCTTTGCTTTCTTGGCATTCTTTGTTGAATGCTAAACCTAGGTAGGCTCATATGCTAGTTTCTAAGCCCTTGAAGGCCTCCTCTTATCTCAGTGCATTTTGACTGTTATTTTACAGCTAGACAGGGCTAGTTCATGTGTTTTTTATAGATAACATTGTGCTCACTATCTTGGAGTTACCTAGCAGCCATCACTGATTGGCTAAAATGCAGGTCTGTCAAAAGAACTAAAATAAGGGGGCAGTCTGCAAAGGCTTAGATACAAGGTAATTACACAGGTAAAATGTGTATTAATATAACAGTGTTGGTTATGCAAAACTGGGGAATGGGTAATAAAGGGATTTTCTTTCTTTTTAGCCAATAAGTAGACTGTCCCTTTAAGGTAAATTTAGCCAATTACTTGTAATTTCAAATCAAGACATACTGACTGCACAAATCTCAGCACAAAGTAATAAGCCAAATGTAATTTAGGTTGCCACTTTTCTGGGCAGTTATGAGTTACAGGTAGCAACGTGTCAGTGCTGTACAGCAGAACCATTTATGTGCTGTCCATTTATGTGCTGTCCTGAGGCACAAGACATGTTCGTCCTTGCACACCCTGTAGCATGTATAACTCATTTTGCCCAGGAAAACATGGCTTAGGTATCAACGCTAAATGCAATTAGCATCGCTTGAATTTTAATCTGGCTCACTGGTGGGATAAGTGATCATTTTAGTTAACCTAGATGTCACCATCACCAATACAGATCACTGCCTTCAAATCAAAGAGCTTGTTATCTGTAGGCCTTGACTCAGACACTCTAAGCAGATCAATATACAGGGCCAATATTAATACCCTCTAAGGATAATTATATTATTTTTTTACACTAACAGCCAAGGTGTTTTTTTTATCATTCATTCACCACCTCAATTGACTGAGAAATTATACATTAGATATTGGCTACTTTATTATTTTTGTTTTATTTTATTACATTATAATACTAATTGGTTGGCAAATTTACAAAGTGAAAATGGTAGAGGCAAATCGCTAAACAGCAAAGATACCAGGAGGGTGATGTTAGTATAAAAATGTATCAATTTATTTGAGCAGACTGCTCCTATAAAACTGTTTCACATTAGCTAAAAATAATCACATCAATTTCTAAAAACACACAAAACCACAGAATGTTATATTCATGTTTGATAAAGCCCATGAAGCAGTGAAATGCGTTGACGTATCTACATCTACATTTACTAGCTGGAAATCCACTCTAACCCTGAGGAGTTTACATGGTAAATGGAGGGCAAGAGGAAAAGTATAAATTTTGCAACGGCTGTTGCTACATTGTATTCAGCTAACATCTGGAACCTATCACAACTCTCGGCATCACAGTGACGCCACAAGTCACATTTGATCCCTGGATACTGATCGAGCAACCCCCAGCTGACTGTGAAACCGGACGTAACACATTAGAAAAACGCCAGTAAGGTCCAGGTGTATACCGGATTGCTTGGTTAAACTATAACAAACGAAATCTGCAGAGGAACCTTTAGAAGGAAAATATGCTGTAAAGGAGCTAAGAACCGTAAGTCTGATGAGAATTGGTACAAACACAGCCGGTAAGCTACCTGTATTTTTCTTTGTTATTCACAATGATGAATCTGAATGCAAGTATTCCTCTACTTTATTTGTATCCTTGCAAATAAGCTACAAAAAAAATAAATAAGTAGAACTGCCATTCAAATCAACACAAGGATTAGCCAAACTCTCATATAACTAAATCAAGACTCAGTATACACATATAGGTGGAAAAAGGTGTGGTGCATTTTGTATAGCAAATATTTGTGAAGCTCTAATATATCCTGCAGATATATATTCACTATAAAGGGAGGCAACCCTGTTTGTACACACTTGGACTTTTAAATTTATCAATATAACATTCTGTGGTTTTGTGTGTTTTTAGAAATTCATGTGATTATTTTTAACTAATGTGAAACAGTTTTATAGGAGCAGTCTGCTCAAATAAATTGATATTTTTTTTATACTAACATCACCTTCCTGGTATCTTTGCTGTTTAGCTCTTTGCCTCTACCATTTTTACTTTGTACTTATATAACTATTTATCTATCTGGGGAAAGATAAATTGAGACAAAGCTAAAGATACCTAACTATATCGCTAGTGCTATATCTATTTCAAATTTATAAAGTGACACTGTATTATTATTATTACTAATTATAATAATAATACATATTGGGAAAAATTAACACAATTTAGTAAGTACTTCCTCCCCCTGTATATTGAAATTGGATCAACTGTAAGAGAGTTCTCATGTAAATACTTGTAAGCAAAACTGTGTGTTGTTTGCTTATGGATTTAATTTAACTTTGCAATAATTATTCAAATTAAATAAACTGATATATCTTAAGGCATTAAATTGAATTAGATTAAACTGAATGCAAATACGTTTTACCTACACTAAGTATATGTATGTTTGTGCCAGTTTGCTGAAATGCACTGTTTACTCTATGTGTTGTGATCACGCAACAACTGTATACTGTATACACATTTTCAATAACTGGAAATTAGTAAATATTTGCATTTGAAATCTATGTTTAACTATTATTGGGAATTCTCCGTCCATGTGAAGTCTTTTTCCACAAATCTGAATTTTCCTTCCAGGCTACAAACATATCTCCACTTGCTGTTTGCTTAGAGCCATTCATGAGCATATTTTGCTGAGTGCATACACTTGCCATTCAAGACAAACTTCTGCTTGTTCCTCAGGCTACATGTGTTCCCAGGTAAATATTTACCCTGGCCGTTACCCCATTTATTTACTAGTCATTCACAGATAGAGCAGACATAGGGAAGTTAATTGCTTTGCATAAAGACACTGTTTATTTTTTGAAAGCAGTCTTCCCCACCTCTTGAGTATGTGCCATTTCTCCACACGTTTTAAGTAAAAACAAGATATTTTTATGTTGCAATACAGTTTTAAAAATAGACAATATCATGCATGCACATATCATGGAAACAAGCATCCAATGCATTTCTAAACTAAACAAATCTGTGTTTTCATCTAAAAAAAGAACAAGATGAAAAAGTGCTAAGTCACAAACTAGATAAAAGATGAATGTCCCCCTTAAAGTAACATAAAAGTGCAAAACAACAATTGTGTAATGCTTTATAAGGTTTAAACACATAAACACAGGAAACCCCAAAAATGTTATTCATGATTTAGATAGAACATACAATTTCAAATTTACTTTTATTATCAAATATGCTTCATTATCTTGTTATCTTTTGCTGAAGGAACAGCAATGCATTACTGGCAACTAGCTGAACACATTATGTGAGCCAATCACAAGAGACAAATGTATGCAGGCACCAATCACCAGCTAGCTCCCACTAGGATATGAGCGTATTCATTTTCAACAATTGATACCAAAAGAACAAAGCACATTTGAAAATAGAAGTGATTTTAAAAATCACTTGCTGTATCGGATTCTTGCAAGTTTAATTTTGACTTTCCTATCCCTTTAAACTTTCATGATTCAGGTAGGGCATGTCATCATCAAATTTGCTTTGTTTTCTTGGCGTTCTTTGTTGACAGCTAAACATAAGTAGGCGCATATGCTAATATGCTAAAATGGTTAATAAAGGGATTATATATATTTTTAAACACTAAAAAATTTGGAGTAGACTGTCCCTTTAATGTCAGCTCCAGGGCAGCAATGCACTACTGGGAGCTAGCTGAACACATCTGGGGAGCAAATGACAAGAAGTTAATGTGTAGCCACCAATCACCATCTAGCTTCTAGTAGTGCATTGCTGCTCCTGAGCCTACCTAGGTATAATTTCCAACAAATGATAAACCCAAAACCACCAAGACCAAAAAGACGAACAACCATAACTTTTTAGACAATTACTCCAAAGGAGTGTTTAAATGAAGTAAAAGACGATGTGGCTGTTGTGAATACATAGCCCATATGGGAGAAAACAGTTCTAATCCCAACATTCGAACAAAACACACACAATTACTGATAGGATCACTTGTGAGCCAACATTTGTCATCTATTTACTTCAGTGCATTTGTGGGGCTCAATATGTGGGGCGCACAAGTAGGATGTTAAAAAAGAGTTGGGGGGAACACCATTACAATATACGAAAACAATCTTGGTCTCACAGTATACCCAGACATTGTTTATATTGTCACAGAGGACAATATACATTCACTGTAATTTTGATTGAAAAAAATAGTAGAACTAGCCCCAATGCATTTATGAGACTCAGGAGAAGAGAATCTTTTTGGATTTACAAACTGGGCATCTTAAGTCCAGGCAGACTCATTGAAAATTTGGATTTAGCAGCCTTCTTTTAATAGTAACACTGTGGATCTTTCTATACCATACTATATTATAGATTGCTCGTTCACTGCCCTTACTTACAAATGGAGGCCCCTACACATTTTAGATGCCCAATGAGCAGAGACTACTCTATAAAAAGTGCCTTCTCATTTCCTTATATTCCAGTCCTATAACTTTAGCCCTTCTGACTTTAATCTTCTAGACCTATACTGGTAAGTCTTTTGTTTTTTTCCACTTGTTTATTTATTTCATTTTTTCACTAAACTTCACTTGATTCTAATTGTTTGGGATCATTTGTATTAATTTGGATTAGTATCAATCAAGGTTGTTCACTCTTTTTAGCTATTCTCATACACTAAGGAAAATAGTGTTTTATTGTTTTGTTTTTTTCTCATGTATTTTTAAAGGGATATGTCACACACCTCCTATTTTTATTCTTGTATTGTTGTATATGTTTTTATTGTTGAACTGCAGCAGGATTTTTTTAACTATTACTTGATATATATATATATATATTTTTAGGCCTGATGAAACTGCCTGTGAGCTTAGAAACGCGTTGCCTGTTATTTTTAATAAACCATTTATTATACAACTATCATCCCTGCAGTTCTTCTTGTTTGTTTTATGATACAATTTTTATTTTTTCACACTTTTGGAGACTCCACTCCACCCTCTTGGAGTACATTAGGCTACCAGTCAACTGGGAGGCTGTGAGTTCCCAGTCTGCTCTTATAGCTGCTGGCGGTGTGCCTTCTTTAAGAATATTTTGCTGAAGAACTTACTATCACCCCTTACTCCAACTGTGCTAGGCCATTAGGCGTCCATTGTGTTTTGTTATATTCCAGTTCACACGGAAGTGACCAATCCTTCTTGGAGATTAACCAGTGACCAGTCAGCTGGGAGGCTGCAATATCTCAGTAGGTGTATATAGCACCTGAATGTGCAGCGTATTTGTGAGTATTAAATCTTCACCTACACACTACCATCTGCTGCTACCACTTTGCTAGGCCATTGGGAGCCCCTGTCTTTTGCCTTTTTTTCCGTTTCTACCAGAGGGACAGCCGTGACCTCACCCGGGGGGCTGCCCGATGATCTTTCACTATCTACCGCTACATTTGACTTAAGAGACTTTCACGAATTTCGCTGCAGCCAACTATCAACACTAGCCTTGGACTCTGCCTGTTTTCAGTGTATTTTTGGTTTAGTATTACCCCCCACCCACCTTCCTTTTTTTTTCTGTTTCTTTACCCTCTTCTGATCTCACTCTGTCTTTTGATTTTTCCAACAAAGGATATCAACTGAACAAAGGGAATACGAAGAGTCTCTTAATATCACTTGCTCTGTCTGAACCATGAAAGTTTCATTGTGACTTTCATGTCCCTTTAACTTCTCATTTTGCTAGTGAAGCAGCTTATAAACTATTTATATAGTGGTGGTTAAATTACTGTACAGAGACATTTTACAAAAAAAGGCTCCTTTTCCAATCTGTAAACATTTCTGTAAGGAGACATTTTATACAAGCTTGTGTGATTTATTTTCTTAATTTAATTTCCAATTACATTTTTTGCTTAAATTAAATTTTAAGTTACATATACAATGTATAGGGAAAATGTAGTTAAAATCCACTAAAGTCATGTTTCATTTCTTTGTTGCATCTAAAAGAGGACTCTTTAATAGGTATTACTGTATTTATTAAAAAAAATCACAGCTGCTCTGGTGCAAAATTAACATATTCTTCTATTAGACTTTGCATGAAATTTGGAATGAAAATTGGGATTTAACATAGTTTTATTAAAAATATGGAGAGTTAACTATTTAACTAGGTATACCCCTTTAAGAATAACGGATGATGGTGTCCGGATTAATGAAGGTGGTATTGCTCCTCCCATGTTTTTGATTAAGTAGTGGGGATTTAAAGAGCTGTTTTGTTCAGTGTGAATTATCGTGACAAAGGGGCTGAAGTCCAAAACTTTGTGCCACATATTATTGTATGGGCTGTACAGATTAAGGCAGCGAGAGCTGCTCCGGAGCCCTTGCGGGGCAGGTTTGCATATGCAAGCCTGCTTCCCGCAATGTAAGAAGAAGCGGTCATTAGACCGCTGCTTATTACACCCTACGGCACCTCTGAGGTGGCGAGGGAAAATCACTGAGAGCTTGCTCGCTCTCTGTGATTGACAGCCCCTTTACTCGCGCAAATGAAGGGGCGGGCATTACACACTGCGATGAGTGTGTAATGATACAAATGGGCCATCAGATCAACAGATCTGCTGCCCATATGTAGCGAAGGCAGGCGAACAGCTTCACAAGTCGAGAAGCTGTCCGCCTGCCTGTTAGTACATGGAGCCCTAAGTATGCAGCAATAAAACGTGTCTTCAAGCTTCAAAAGAAGTTGTGCAGTGTCAATATAGCTTGCTGTAAAATTAACATTTAACGTTAACGTTTTTGATTGGAGGTGTGCTACTGTCCACCAATAGAGCTGTGGGTGTGTTCATTATCTGCCAGTAAGCTCTTATCCCATGGACCACTGGTACATTTCCTGAAATTCAAAAAGTAAAAATAAACAGCTTTTAAAGGACAATGAACTCATGTAAGTTAATGAAAAGAGGTAATTGAATTCAAAGCTATTGTATGAAACACTATTTCAAATGGGCTGAGCTTTCCCACCCCTCACTGGGAGATTGATTTATGTTGTTTTCTATAGTCAAAATTACAGTAATTAAAAATCAGTATAAAGCAAATGGTGGTTCCAACAGGCAAAAGCAACTATTTAAAAAAAAAAAAAAAGTTAAAAGATTTTGAGCCAAGAACACAATCTATTGACCACTTTTTTTGGTGGGAGATCACAATCACATATTTTCGTGTGTTTCTTGGAGCCGAAAATACATTATCAGCTAGTAGAAAAAAGGCCTATTCTCCACATGGAACAGACATTTTTTGGTCAATCCGAACTCATTTTCTCTATACTTTTCAACAAGTTTTCAAGACCATTTTTACTTATCAAATCTGGCAAAACTAGCCTTTTAGACATATTTGTGAGTATTCCCAAAAAATCTGGAATAGTTATATTATGCTGAGCATGTGCAACGCACCCTGCAATGGCCATAGACACTATTTTAGAGGTATATTTGTATGTATGGTCAAGATTAAAAAACTTCCATTCTTTGCTATTGTATAGTCTATCGACAGAAATTGACACATTTATATGTATACTTATATCCTGTACTTACAGCTGGTGTTAAAGGCTGCTATCCATAAAGGCAACTCTAGGTTTATAAATTTATTTGAACAGTGCAGAATGATTGCAGTCCACTTCCACTACAGTGGAAGAAATTCAGCTCCTTAGACAGGAAAAGGAGAAGGCAGGACTTCCCCAGAACCTTCTTGAGCAAGACATAACTACTAGGTGGAACTCAACTTTGGATATGCTGGAATGTATCTTGGAACAGCAGAAGGCAATCCATGCTATGGCTTACGATGAATACATTGCCATTTGGAGTCCATTAGGTAGAGATGAGTGGGCCATGATAAACCTTTATATTCCAATCTGGGTCAAGTCATACCCTTGTTCACTCACCTATTGAACAAGATGGATGCCTTCCTTGAAAATCGTGAAGTGGTTCTTGGTGGGGTACTAAGCAATGAGGTAGCAGCCCTTGCCAGGAGGCTCAAGGAGCAGCAGAAAGGTCACATGTGGGAGTGTCTGGAGAAATGCCCTGAACTGATGCTGGCCACCTTGTGTGATCCTAGAATTAATGAGAAAATGGCACACAGAAGTGATAACTTGCCAACTTAGAGGGACAAACTGATTTTCAGGGTGCCTGCGGTCCAAGAAAACCAGGACATGCTTTGTGAGCAACAGGAGGCAGATATTTTTTCCTCTCCTACCAGCAGCTGTGTTTTAGGTAGAGGCAGTAGACTGTTTGCTGGGACACACTGAAGCCCAAGAGGAGAATACAAGTGCCTCAGACATGGTAAAGGCTTATCTTTGAGAACCTCCTTTTACCCCTGCAGAAGACCCTCTGAGCTATTAGGATGAAAAGGGCACTGTGTGGCCTGCCCTGGCTACAGTAGCTCCAGAGCTACTCTCTTGACCTCCAACAACCTTGCAATGTGAGTGATTGTTTTCATTAACTGGTAATTAACTGAACCCTCAGCACTCACAAATGTCTCCACAGCTCATGGAGCAAATAGCAGTTCTCAAATTTAATATTCCAATGCTAGGTTACCCTGCCCTTAATTTTTACACAGATTGAGTTTGAAATGTTTTCCGCTCTTGCCAATGCAAAATCCTCAGGTACTTGCTGGCCACTGTGTTAAAGGGGCTCTGTGCATGTGTTTGCTCTTCTCCTCCTTTGAAGGTGTATTTTTGAGATGTATGTATTGTCAGGTCTACCTAGTCCAGTAACTCAGCTGCCTGCAGTTGCCGCCACTCATGCTCTTGCCCTTCCTGCTCAGGTGTGTGAGATAGTGAGGAATGTAAATACTTTAGCGTGAGTGATTTGAAAAAAAAATTAAAGATGTATGGAAATATTGTAGTGGTGCTTTGAATTTCCATTCATCATTTACTTATTTAAGTGTCCTTGTGGGAATGATTTATATAGGAGAAACTACACAAAAAAACAGAGACAGGATTATCCAGCACAAATCCAACATTAGGAGAGAGAATTGGGGAGCACCAGTTGATCACCATTTCTTACTATCTGGTCACTCAATCTCACAACTCCAGTTGCAGGTTATTGATCATGTCCCTTTATTTGGAAGAGGTGGCAATAGAGAAAAGGTCTTGAATCAAAAAGAAGCCTTTTGGATACATAGACTGGGGGTTATGCCCCCTAGAGGCATTAACAGGTAGATTGATTTGAGCCCCTTTCTTTAAAAAAAAATATTATTTTGGAAATCTTTTAGTAAATTCCCAATATATTTGTCAATTCTATGAATTTATAATTGATTGTCTACTGCTGCTTTAAGATTTTTTGTATGAGTTTTATATGTTCTAACATTATAAAATATTGTAGCCACTAGGTGGCATTTAGATTAAGTTAAATTTACTTATTTTGATGAATAAGGGGTTAAAGGGACAATATACACAAATTTGCATACAACAGCATGTAATAGACACTACTATAAAGAAGAATATGCACAGATGGTGATCTTAAAATCTAGTATAACATAAGCACTGCTAATGAGGTTAGGCTGGGACACCCACTGAAAGGGGCTGAGAAAGCAGGAAGAGCAGATCCTCCCCTGCATATGAAAAGACTTGGGTCTACATCTGATACTTTGGGCTTGGTTAGAAGTCTGCAAATCAGCACAATGTTATTAAAAAATAGGCAAAACTAAAACACTACCAGATGGGCTATATACATAGATCATCTACAAAACATTTATGCAAAGAAAAAATCTAGTGTACAGTGTCCCTTTAAGATGGGTGGAATTTTTCACACCTGATGAGACAGGAACACATTTCTGTTTATTTAAAGGGATAGTCTAGTCAAAATTAAACTTTCATGATTCAGATAGAGCATGACATTTTAAGCAACTTTCTAATTTACTCCTATTATCAATTTTTCTTTGTTCTCTTGGTATCTTTATTTAAATGTAAGTATAGGAGCCGGCCCATTTTTGGTTCAGCACCTGGGTAGCACTTGCTGATTGGTGTCTAAATTTATCCACCAATCAGCAAGCACTACGCAGGTGCTGAACCAAAAATGGGCCGGCTCCTTAGCTTAAATTCTTGCTTTTTCAAATAAAGATACCAAGAGAACGAAGAAAAATTGATCATAGAAGTTAATTAGAAAGTTGCTTAAAATTGCATGCTCTATCATGAAAGTTTAATTTTAACTCAACAGCCCGAAATGTAGTCATGTATTATTCTGCTGTTCTTCATTAAATAATCTTTCTTTATTACAAGTGGTGTTGCTGGGTTTTATACTTTTTGCCTACTACTAGAGCCTGTGCGGTTTACACAGACGTTAGTAGTAACGTAACTGTGCTATTGTATTTGCACTCAGCAGTTTAATGTCTCTTTAACAAGGGGGGGGACTGTACAAATAAGACATTTTGCTAGGAAATTCTGATGGAATGGAATAGGGCCACTATGTGTTAAAATATAGATGTAATAAAAATTAATTTTCATAAGAAAATATGCAGCACCATGGCCGAGTCAGAAGAAGCTTAATTTTAATGTGTAAACATTGAACTCTTTATGCATTTGCCAGATTTCAGGTACAAACCAAAGATATTTTTCCATATTCAAGCTTAGTGGAGATGCATAGTAGATTATATTGAAGACTAAAATGACAGCATATATTTATGTTTGCTTAACACCTGGAACATTCAAACAAAATATTAGATTGTGAGTTTCTTTTCTGTCTTGCCAGAAGTCTTTCAGAATGAGACGATCCTGACACGGCCAGTGTAAGAAGCAGATAAATTGTCATTTATTTTCTTGTTAGTTAAAGTATTTATAATTCATATCTCAAATAACATTTTTTGTTATTTATCTTGTCTGTGTTTGTGTTTCTTAATTTTTCTAATATTATTTATTATTAAACTTTAAATAAATATCATGGGACCGATTTACTAAAGTGTGGATGGACATATACGATGTAGTGTATATACGCTGTCGGCATTTATCATTGCACAAGCAGTTCTGGTGAACTGCTTGTGCAATGCCGCCCCCTGCAGATTCACAGCCATTTGGCCACTAGTAGGGGGTGTCAATCAGCCTGAACGTATAGGATTGGGCGGATTGAAGACCGCAGCCTCAGAGGCAGCTGACAAGTTATGGAGCAGCGGTCTTTAGACCGCTGGTTTATAACTACTGTTTCCAGCGAGTCTACTATTTCTTTGAAAAAATAAAGATAACGGGTATTTGTAATTAATGTAATACACCTCAGCAGGTAAAAAAGATTGTTGAAAATATATTAACACCTTCACTACCGGGATTTTCAGAGAAAAACTTGCCCAAAATACCGGAGAATTTTTTACATTTTTGCTATCAGTCCATTTAAACAGAAATAGAGCCTTTTTTATATAACTGACAAAACAATATATATATTTTTGAATAGACAACCCAAAGTATTGATCTAGGCCCATTTTGGTATATTTCATGCCACCATTTCACCGCCAAATGCAATCAAGTTAAAAAAAATGTTATTTGTTTTTACAAACTTTGGGTTTTTCACTGAAATTATTTATATAGTGCTTTTCTGGGATCACCTTTGTTCAGAAATAGCTTACATATATATATATATATGGCTTTGCCATTGCTTTTTAGTAATTAGAAGGCCGCTAATTGCAGCTGTGCACCACAATTCTATTGTTCCTGGTGCTTGCAGGCAAGGGACAGATGAGTAAGACATGTCATGAGTAAGCACCTGTAGGCGGCGCGAAACTCGTCAGGCACCTGTCTTTGTCCTACCTCAATGTCTGTAATTGGTTTTTTTTTGCTATGTCCCATGAACTTTTGATATTTTGTATTTTTGGTGATTAATATCAATACATTTATGGACTTTGTTTAAGCACCTTGTTGCAGTGCCTACATTCTTTTATTCCTGATTTGCTACATTGTGGAATGGTTCATCCGCTATTTTGTTATGGCACTCCAGGAGATATAGCTTCCTTTGGGCGTTTTCAATGGATCTCCGGACTTCCGGTTTGGGACTGAGTGCTGCAGCTGCTGGGACCGTACACTGTCAGTAGCAATAAAGGGGAGACCGTCCCAAACCAAGGATCAGTGAGCTGGGACACTTGTGAGAGATCCCAGTCTGTTTGACTCAGCACAATAGGGTGCTGCCCCACTTGTGAGTATGGTTCTTTAATAAGAAGTGTGATTCGCACAGGAGATGCCCACTATTTGTGGTTTTAATACACAGGATAATGAACAGGCTTTTCACTGCTTTTCTATTGCTATATGGTAATTTTACAACTTTCAAAGGATAGTTTTAAACAAGGTTTATTTCTAGAGTTTGTTATAGGTTGTTCTTCATTTTGGCGTAAACTGTACACAAAATGGTGACTCTGAGTTTCTATGTAAAGGAAGTAAATTGGAAAATCTTAAATTTGTGTATCTTGCTCCTAAACACAGTTCAATAGGTTCATGTCTTTAAATAATACCCATTCATCCCACCCAATGATATATGTCCAGATAACAAAGGAGATCAACTACCTATGTCACAATAACTGTGTATGCATGTTACTATTCAATTATATTTGTGAATATCTAATATGATGTGAGGGTTACACAGAGAGGGTTAAAAGGCATTCATGTGTAAAAAAAAAAAAAAAACTGATCTTACAAATAATTCCTGGCATGAAAAAGAGATATATATATAAAAAATAAGGATTTATTTGTCAAAGGAAGTTAAAGTGAAGTTCAGACTTTGGGTTAAGCTAAAACAACGGTGTATGTTTTTCTAAGGGATTTTATGGTTGTTATTTATAAAATAGTGCAAAATTATACTCTTGATTTCAGAAATAGCATCAGTGATTTCCCATAAAATAACAAAAAATGAGTTCAATTTTTTTTTTCTAACTTCTATTTTCCAACTGCTACATCTCTTAAGTAAACATTTATAAGTGAGGCATTAACAATTGGGCAAAATAATTATACAAGTATTGAACAAGGATTGGAAAAGGGAAAAGGCAAGTTCTGTTGTAACACTGTGTTTTATCCACTATTTGCTGACGGCTAGATTTAGAGTTGGGCGGGAGCCGTGAAAACCAGCGTTAGAGGCTCCTAACGCTGGTTTTGGGCTACCGCCGGTATTTAGAGTCAGTCATTAAAGGGTCTAACGCTCACTTTCCAGCCGCGACTTTTCCATACCGCAGATCCCCTTACGTCAATTGCGGATCCTATCTTTTCAATGGGATCTTTCTAACACCGGTATTTAGAGTCGTGGCTGGAGAGAGAGTTAGAACTCTAACGACAAAACTCCAGCCGCAGAAAAAAGTCAGTAGTTAAGAGCTTTCTGGGCTAACGCCGGTTCATAAAGCACTTAACTACTGTGCTCTAAAGTACACTAACACCCATAAACTACCTATGTACCCCTAAACCGAGGTCCCCCCACATCGCCGACACTCTATTAATTTTTTTTAACCCCTAATCTGCCGACCGCCACCTACGTTATCCTTATGTACACCTAATCTGCTGCCCCTAACACCGCCGACCCCTATATTATATTTATTAACCCCTAATCTGCCCCCCACAACGTCGCCGCCAGCTACCTACAATAATTAACCCCTAATCTGCCGACCGCAAAGCGCCGCCACCTACGTTATCCTTATGTACCCCTAATCTGCTGCCCCTAACACCGCCGACCCCTATATTATATTTATTAACCCCTAATCTGCCCCCCTCAACGTCGCCTCCACCTGCCTACACTTATTAACCCCTAATCTGCCGAGCGGACCGCACCGCTACTATAATAAAGTTATTAACCCCTAATCCGCCTCACTCCCGCCTCAATAACCCTATAATAAATAGTATTAACCCCTAATCTGCCCTCCCTAACATCGCCGACACCTAACTTCAAGTATTAACCCCTAATCTGCCGATCGGAGCTCACCACTACTCTAATAAATTTTTTAACCCCTAAAGCTAATTCTAACCCTAACCCTAACACCCCCCTAAATTAAATATAATTTTATTCTAACAAAATAAATTAACTCTTATTAAATAAATTATTCCTATTTAAAGCTAAATACTTACCTGTAAAATAAACCCTAATATAGCTACAATATAAATTATAATTATATTGTAGCTATTTTAGGATGAATATTTATTTTACAGGCAACTTTGTATTTATTTTATCCAGGTACAATAGCTATTAAATAGTTAAGAACTATTTAATAGTTACCTAGTTAAAATAATTACAAAATTACCTGTAAAATAAATCCTAACCTAAGTTACAATTAAACCTAACACTACACTATCAATAAATTAATTAAATAAAATACCTACAATTATCTACAATTAAACCTAACACTACACTATCAATAAATTAATTAAATACAATACCTACAAATAAATACATTTAAATAAACTAACTAAAGTACAAAAAATAAAAAAGAACTAAGTTACAAAAAATAAAAAAATATTTACAAACATAAGAAAAATATTACAACAATTTTAAACTAATTACACCTACTCTAAGCCCCCTAATAAAATAACAAAGCCCCCCAAAATAAAAAAAATGCCCTACCCTATTCTAAATTAAAAAAGTTCAAAGCTCTTTACCTTACCAGCCCTTGAAAGGACCTTTTGTGGGGCATGCCCAAAGAATTCAGCTCTTTTGCCTGTAAAAAAAACACATACACTACCCCCCCCAACATTACAACCCACCACCCACATACCCCTAATCTAACCCAAACCCCCCTTAAATAAACCTAACACTAAGCCCCTGAAGATCTTCCTACCTTATCTTCACCTCGCCGGGTATCACACCGATCCGTCCTGGCTCCGAAATCTTCATCCAAGCCCAAGCGGGGCCTGGCGATCCATAATCCGGCGGCTGAAGAGGTCCAGAAGAGGCTCCAAAGTCTTCATCCTATCCGGGAAGAAGAGGCGATCTGGACCGGCAACCATCTTGATCCAAGCGGCATCTTCTATCTTCATCCGATGAGGAACGGCTCCATCATGAAGACCTCCAGCGCGGATCAATCTTCTTCCTCCGACGTCCAACTGAAGAATGAAGGTTCCTTTAAGGGACGTCATCCAAGAAGGCGTCCGTCAAATTCCGATTGGCTGATAGGATTCTATCAGCCAATCGGAATTAAGGTAGGAAAATTCTGATTGGCTGATGGAATCAGCCAATCAGAATCAAGTTCAATCCGATTGGCTGATCCGATCAGCCAATCAGATTGAGCTCGCATTCTATTGGCTGATCGGAACAGCCAATAGAATGCGAGCTCAATCTGATTGGCTGATCGGATCAGCCAATCGGATTGAACTTGAATATGATTGGCTGATTCCATCAGCCAATCAGAATTTTCCTACCTTAATTCCGATTGGCTGATAGAATCCTATCAGCCAATCGGAATTCGACGGACGCCATCTTGGATGACGTCATTTAAAGGAACCGTCATTCGGCGAGTAGGCGTCGGTAGAAGAGGATGTTCCGCGTCGGCTGGAAGATGATGGCTCCGGAAGAAAGAAGATTGAAGATGCTGCTTCATAGAAGACTTCATCCCGATGATGGACTTCTTCAGCGCCCGCTTGGATCAAGACTCCAGCCCGATGATGGATTTCTTCAGCCGCCGCTTGGATCCAGACTTCAGCCCGAGGATGGATGTCACTCTTCAGCCCCCCGCTGGGTCTTGGATCAAGACTTCGGACCCTCTTCTGGATCGATCGGTGAACCCGGCGAGGTGAAGACAAGGTAGGAAGATCTTCAGGGGCTTAGTGTTAGGTTTATTTAAGGGGGGTTTGGGTTAGATTAGGGTTATGTGGGTGGTGGATTGTAATGTTGGGGGGGGTATTGCATGTTTTTTTTTTACAGGCAAAAGAGCTGAATTCTTTGGGGCATGCCCTTAAGGGCTGGTAAGGTAAAAGAGCTTTGAACTTTTGTAATTTAGAATAGGGTAGGGCATTTTTTTATTTTGGGGGTCTTTGTTATTTTATTAGGGGGCTTAGAGTAGGTGTAATTAGCTTAAAAATCTTGTAATGTTTGTAAATATTTTTTTATTTTTTGTAACTTAGTTCTTTTTTATTTTTTGTACTTTAGTTAGTTTATTTAATTGTATTTATTTGTAGGAATTGTATTTAATTTATTTATTGATAGTGTAGTGTTAGGTTTAATTGTAGATAATTGTAGGTATTTTATTTAATTAATTTATTGATAGTGTAGTGTTAGGTTTAATTGTAACTTAGGTTAGGATTTATTTTACAGGTAATTTTGTTATTATTTTAACTAGGTAACTATTAAATAGTTATTAACTATTTAATAGCTATTGTACCTGGTTAAAATAATTACAAAGTTGCCTGTAAAATAAATATTAATCCTAAAATAGCTACAATATAATTATAATTTATATTGTAGCTATATTAGGGTTTATTTTACAGGTAAGTATTTAGCTTATTTAATAAGAGTTAATTTATTTCGTTAGAATAAAATTATATTTAATTTAGGGGGTTGTTAGGGTTAGAATTAGCTTTAGGGGTAAAAAAATTTATTAGAGTAGCGGTGAGCTCCGATCGGCAGATTAGGGGTTAATACTTGAAGTTAGGTGTCGGCAATGTTAGGGAGGGCAGAATAGGGGTTAATACTATTTATTATTGGGTTATTGAGGCGGGAGTGAGGCGGATTAGGGGTTAATACATTTATTATAGTAGCGCTCAGGTCCGGTCGGCAGATTAGGGGTTAATAAGTGTAGTTAGGTGGAGGCGACGTTGGGGGCGGCAGATTAGGGGTTAATAAATATAATATAGGGGTCGGCGATGTTAGGGCAGCAGATTAGGGGTACATAGGGATAATGTAGGTGGCGGGGGTGTACAGAGCGGCAGATTAGGGGTTAAAAATAATATGCAGGGGTCAGCGATAGCAGGGGCGGCAGATTAGTGGTTAATAAGTGTAAGGTTAGGGGTGTTTAGACTCGGGGTTCATGTTAGAGTGTTAGGCGCAGACGTAGGAAGTGTTTCCCCATAGGAAACAATGGGGCTGCGTTAGGAGCTGAACGCGGCTTTTTTGCAGGTGTTAGGTTTTTTTTCAGCTCAAACAGCCCCATTGTTTCCTATGGGGGAATCGTGCACGAGCACGTTTTTGAAGCTGGCCGCGTCCGTAAGCACCGCTGGTATCGAGAGTTGCAGTGGTGTTAAATTATGCTCTATGCTCCCTTTTTGGAGCCTAACGCACTGAAAACCCAGCCATTCTGTGAACTCTAAATACCAGCAGTATTTAAAAGGTGCGGCCAGAAAAAAGCATGCGTTAGCTACGCGGGTCGTTACCGACAAAACTCTAAATCTAGGCGTTAGTTTGTAATAATGCTTAATATCTTCATATTCCTTTTTTTCTCACCACCTGCACTGTTCATTAGCCCATCTCTCTCAACGTCACCTTACTTTTGTATTCATGAACTTCACACATTCCTAAACACTTTCTCTACCCCTTGCATTTTAGCCCCAAAACAGTCTTATTACTGCAAATCTGCATCTCATCTCATGTCGCTCTCCCTCTTGCTCATACTAGCTGCTGGTTGCATCTCCCCTAATCCTGGTCTCCCACAACTTCCTAGCCTTGCACATCCATGTGTGCCTTTCAATAGACTTCAAAAGCAAAACTCTGGGAACCTTAATCTCATTCCTCTTGCATCTAAAGCCACCACCCCCTTCACTTGTGCACTCTGAAACTCTTGCTCTGTTAGCAATAAGCTCACTTCTATCCATGGCCTCTTTATCTCCCACTCTCTCAACCTTCTTACGGAAACCTGGCTCTTTGCTATAGACACAGCATCCACTGCTGCACAGTCACATGGGGATCTCCACTTCAGCCAAACTCCTAGGTCTGGCAATAGACAAGGAGGTGGTGTTGGTATTTTAATTTCCAATCATTGCACCTTTCAACAAATACAGCCCTTCTCTTCCCTCACATTTTCTTCATTTGAAGCACACATGATTTGTTTATTCTCTCCACTCTCTATACGTGTTGCAGTCATATACCGCCCCCTGGCTCCTCAACTCAATTTTTAGATCACTTTGCTGCCTGGCTTCCTTATTTCCTTTATTAGACACCCCTGTCATCATTCTTGGCGACTTCAACATCCCTCTTGACAATCCCAATGATTCCTCTGCAAAACAACTTCTATAACTCACTTCCTCTTTCGGCCTGTCATAATGGACTGATTCTCCCACTCACAAAGATGGTCACTCCCTTAATCAGCTATCGATGCACTATCTCAAATTTCACAAACTCCCCTTTTCCTCTTTCTGACCATCATCTCCTCACTTGCAACATCATATCCCTCCCTTCAACTCCCCCTCCCTCTACCCCTCACACCAAACTTCACAGAAGCACTAAGTCATTAGATCAGCAACAGCTCGTTAGCTCTCTCAAACCTCTATTCCATCCCCTCCTTTTCCTACCCTGACCAATCTATCTGCAACTATAACTCCACTCTTAGATCGGTCATTGACAATCTGGCCCCACCTACCATAGCTCAGAAACCACACTCTCATCCTCAGTCCTGGCATACTCCTCTGACATGGTACTTACACAGATGTTCCCTTACTGCTGAGCAACACTGGAGAAAATCTCGGAGTTCAGCTGACTTTCTTCACTACAAGTTCATCTTGAACTCCTATTCTGCCCTTAATCTTTATGAGCAACAATACTTTTCTACTCTCATCTCTACTCTTTCCTCTAACCCAAAATGTCTGTTTTCCAGGTTTAATACTCTTCTTCACCTACCCCACCTCCTAATACAACTTCTCTCTCAGCTCAAGATTTTGCTAGCCACTTCAATAACAAAATTGACTCCATCAGAAATTAAATAAGGTCTCAACATACTACCAATCCCCCACCCCCTCAAAAGCTCACAATCATCCAAAACCCAAATAGCCATAAATTTAGCTCTTTTGCCCCTGTTACGAGGAAGAAGTTTCTGCCCTTATAATGTCCTCCCACCTCACTACCTGTCCCCTCAACCCCATCCCCTCACAGCTACTCCCCTCCCTCTCTTCTACCCTTACCCCTATACTCATACACATTTTCAACCTCTCCCTCAGCACTGATATATTTCCCTCATCTCTAAAACATGCACTGGTCACACCTATCTTCAAAAAAAACCTTCTCTCGATCCTCCCCATCTAACTACCAACCTATTTCCCTACTCCCTCTTGCCTCAAAGCTTCTTCGAAAAGCTAGTATATGCACGTCTATCCCATTTCCTTACACTAAACTCTCTTCTTGACCCACTGCAATCTGGATTTCATCCCCATCACTCTACAGAGACAGCAATTGTCAAGGTTTCCAATGACCTACTTACAGCAAAATCCAAAGGCCACTTCTCTCTGCTTATCCTCCTTGATCTGTCTGCAGCCTTTGACACTGTTAACCCCCCCTTTTGCTCCAAACCCTCCAATCCTTTGGCATCTGCGACACAGCTCTCTCGTGGTTCTCTTCCTATCTATCTAACCGTACCTTTAATGTAACCTTCTCTGAAGCATCCTCTGTCCCAGTACCACTTTCTATTGGGGTACCTCAAGGCTCTGTCCTTGGTCCCCTTCTCTTTTCAATCTACACATCATTATTAGGTTCCTTAATAAAGTCCCACAGGTTTCAATACCATTTGTACGCCGATGACACCAAAATCTATCTCTCTGCACCAGACCTACCTATTTCCTTACTAACCCATGTCACTAACTGTCTTTCTCATATCTCATCTTGGATGTCCTCTCACTAGCTTAAACTAAAGCTCTCCAAAACTCAACTCCTTAATTTTCCCTCTTCTTCCAAAATCTCCACCCCCCCCCCCCCAATTTTCTATACAGTATCTCACAAAAGTGAGTACACCCCTCACATTTTTGTAAATATTTTATTAATTCATTTCATGTGAAAAAACTGAAGAAATTACACTTTGCTACAATGTAAAGTAGTGAGTGTACAGCCTGTATAACAGTGTAATTTTTCTGTCCCCTCAAAATAACTAAAAAAACAGCCATTAATGCCTAAACCATTGGCAACAAAAGTGAGTGGAAATGTCCAAATTGGGCCCAAAGTGTCAATATTTTGTGTGGCCACCATTATTTTCCAGCACTGCCTTAACCCTCTTGGGCATGGAGTTGACCAGAGCTTCACAGGTTGCCACTGGAGTCCTCTTCCACTCCTCCATGACAACATCATGGAGCTTGGGGATTTTAGAGACATTGCGCTCCCCCACCTTCCATTTGAGGATACCCCACAGATGCTCAATAGGGTTTAGGTCTGGAGACATGCTTGGCCAGTCCATCACCTTTACCCTCAGCTTCTTTAGCAAGGCTCACAAGAGCTGCTGGTGCAATGCTGAATACGGAGAGCGTATTGCTCTCCGCATTCAGCGATGTCTGTCGGACCTGATCCACAGTGTCGGATCAGGTCCGACAGACATATGATAAATAGACCCCTTTGTGCTATTGCATTGTCTTTTTATCATGCAGTTGTTGATTGTGTAAATCTATTGTATTTACTGGTCCTTTAAGCCAGGGTTCTTCAAACCATGGGTCGGGACCCATTACTGGGTCGCAACACTATGCTTACTGGGTCACAACTTGTGTGTATGCTGGAGAGTGTGTTTGTTGTGTGTGTTTTTTATAGAAGAGTGTGTGTGGTATGTGTGTTGTATGAGAGTGGTGTGTGTTGCAGTAGACTGTGTGTGGTTGTGTGTGTCTGTTGTATGGGTGTGTGGTGTGTGTCGTATGAGAGTGTGTGGTGTGTGTGTCATATGAGAGTGTTTGGTTTGTGTCGTATGAGAGTGTGTGGTGTGTGTCGTATGAGAGTGTGTGATGTGTGTTGTATGAGAGTGTGTGGTGTGTGTGTGTGTCATATGAGAGTGTGTGGTGTGTCGTATGAGAGTGCGTGGTATGTGTGTCATATGAGAGTGTGTGGTGTGTCATATGAGAGCGTGTGGTGTGTCATATGAGAGTGTGTGGTGTGTGTCGTATTTGAGTGTGTTGTGTGTGTTGTATGAGTGTGTGGTGTGTGTGTCATATGAGTGTGTGTGGTGTGTGTCGTATGAGAGTGTGTGGTGTGTGTCGTATGAGAGTGTGTTGTGTGTGTTGTATGAGTGTGTGGTGTGTTTGTCGTATGAGAGTGTGTGGTGTGTGTGTCATATGAGAGTATGTGGTGTGTGTGTCATATGACAGCGTGTGGTGTGTCATATGAGAGTGTGTGGTGTGTGTGTCATATGAGAGTGTGTGGTGTGTGTTGTATGAGTGTGTGGTGTGTGTGTGTCGTAAGAGAGTGTGTGGTGTGTGTTGTATGAGAGTGTGTTGTATGTATTGTATGAGTGTGTGGTGTGTGTGTCGTATGAGAGTATCTGGTGTGTGTCGTATGAGAGTATGTTGTGTGTTGTATGAGTGTGTGGTGTGTGTGTCGTATGAGAGTGTGTGGTGTGTGTGTTGTATGAGAGTGTTTGTGTTGTATAAGAGTGTGTGGTGTGTGTCGTATGAGAGTGTGTGTTATTACCTTTTATAACATTTTCAAGTTTGACTACAATCATGAAAAAAGTATGCACACATTTTAGTCAGTTTGCCAAAAATTGCAGCTATCTTGTATATTACTTCAGAAATTTTCAGACCAAGCATAAGTATGTGTTATCATGGCAATGCGTCTTAAGAAAAAGGTTAGAAGAATACGAAGCCTGCTTTAAGCAGAAAAATTTAATGGGAATATTCATTTTAGACTTTGTGTGTGTTTGTTGTGTGTGTTTTTTATAGAAGAGTGTGTGTGGTATGTGTGTTGTATGAGAGTGGTGTGTGTTGCAGTAGACTGTGTGTGGTTGTGTGTGTCTGTTGTATGAGTGTGTGGTGTGTGTCGTATGAGAGTGTGTGGTGTGTGTGTGTGTCGTATGAGAGTGTTTGGTTTGTGTCGTATGAGAGTGTGTGGTGTGTGTCGTATGAGAGTGTGTGATGTGTGTTGTATGAGAGTGTGTGGTGTGTGTGTCATATGAGAGTGTGTGGTGTGTGTGTCATATGAGAGTGTGTTGTGTGTCATATGAGAGTGTGTGGTGTGTGTGTCATATGAGAGTGTGTGGTGTGTCGTATGAGAGTGTGTGGTGTGTGTGTCATGTAAGAGTGTGTGGTGTGTCATATGAGAGTGTGTGGTGTGTCATATGAGAGTGTCTGGTGTGGGTGTCATATGAGAGCATGTAGTGTGTCATATGAGAGTGTGTGGTGTGTGTCGTATGAGAGTGTGTTGTGTCTGTTGTATGAGTGTGTGGTGTGTGTGTCGTATGAGAGTGTGGTTTGTGTTGTATGAGAGTGTGTGGTGTGTGTCGTATGAGAGTGTGTTGTGTGTGTTGTATGAGTGTGTGGTGTGTGTGTTATATGAGAGTGTGTGGTGTGTGTGTCGTATGAGAGTGTGTTGTGTGTGTTGTATGAGTGTGTGGTGTGTGTGTAATATGAGAGTGTGTGGTGTGTGTCATATGAGAGTGCGTTGTGTGTGTTGTATGAGTGTGTGGTGTGTGTGTCGTATGAGAGTGTGTGGTGCGTGTGTCGTATGAGAGTGTTTGGTTTGTGTCGTATGAGAGTGTGTGGTTTGTGTCGTATGAGAGTGTGTGGTTTGTATCGTATGAGAGTGTGTGCTATTACCTTTTATAACATTTTCAAGTTTGACTACAATCACGAAAAAAGTATGCACACATTTTAGTCAGTTTGCCAAAAATTGCAGCTATCTTGTATATTACTTCAGAAATTTTCAGACCAAGCATAGAAATAGTCGTGAAGGTGTTATCATGGCAATGCATCTTGGGAAAAAGGTTAGAAGAATACGAAGCCTGCTTTAAGCAGAAAAATTTAATGGAAATATTCATTTTAGACTTTGTATTTTGCAGGCATAAAATTGTTATTTTTAAATGTAGCTGTTTAAAGGGTAATGAAACTGTGCTCATTTAGTCAAAATAAATGTTAAATCAAAGTCAACATAAAAAGAAACAGATTATGTAAAAAACACACTAAACAGCTCATTTGTTTTCTTGAAAAATTAGCACTTAGAAATTCTCAATGTAGCCACTGCCTTCAGGGAGAGAAGAGAGCTGACATGACTTAAAGCGGGACATGAAACCCAAAATGTCTCTTTCATTATTCAGATAGAGATTACAATTTTAAACAGCATTCCAATGAAAGGTCATTCAAGTCCAAAAAAACTTTCATGATTTAAATAGGGCATGTAATTTTAAACAACTTTCCAATTTAGTTTTATCACCAATTTTGCTTTGTTCTCTTGGTATTCTTAGTATAAAGCTAAACCTATGGGGCCCGATCCGATATACAGCGTCGCCCGCAGAAGCCGGCGACGCCAACATTTGCGCGGGTTTGGTATCCTATATACGGTGTAACCTAGATGTTACGCTCATATATTTCTGCCTACGGCCGTAGTTTTTTGGCCCATAGGCAGGTATACCAAACCCGCGCAGTTTGGTATCCAATATACAGCGTAAGGACTTACGTGGCGAAAATGGAGAAATCTTACTCCATTTTCACCTCGCCACAAAATGCAGCTGTAGTAAGCCTTACACTGTCTATTGGAGCCCCATAACTCCCTAAACTACCTGCCAAATAAAACCTAACACCTAACGCATGCGCAATGTCTATCTACCTGTCAACCGCGATCTGCTAAATAAAACCTAACACCTAACGCATGCGCAATGTCTATCTACCTGTCAACCGCGATCCCCCGCCGCAATCCCTAATAAAGTATTTAACCCCTAAACTGCCGCTCCCGGACCCCGCCGCCACCAACATTAAAAGTATAACCCCTAATGTGATCCCCCTACACCGTCGCCAGCTACATTACATACCCCCTAATGTGAGCTCCTACCCCGCCGCCAGCTATATTAAAATTATTAACCCCTAATTTAATCCCCCTACACCGCCGCCAGCTATATTAATTACATTAACCCCTAATTTAATCCCCCTACACCGTCGCCAGCTACATTACATACCCCCTAATGTGAGCTCCTACCCCGCCGCCAGCTATATTAAAATTATTAACCCCTAATTTAATCCCCCTACACCGCCGCCAGCTATATTAATTACATTAACCCCTAATTTAATCCCCCTATACCGCCGCCAGCTATATTAATTACATTAACCCCTAATTTAATCCCCCTATACCGCTGCCAGCTATATTAATTACATTAACCCCTAATTTAATCCCCCTATACCGCTGCCAGCTATATTAATTACATTAACCCCTAATTTAATCCCCCTATACCGCCGCCAGCTATATTAATTACATTAACCCCTAATTTAATCCCCCTATACCGCCGCCAGCTATATTAATTACATTAACCCCTAATTTAATCCCCCTATACTGCCGAACCAATCAGCCAATCAGATTGAACTTGAATCTGATTGGCTGATTCAATCAGTCAATCAGATTTTTCTACCTTAATTCCGATTGGCTGATAGAATCCTATCAGCCAATCGGAATTCGACGGACGCCATCTTGGATGACGTCATTTAAAGGAACCTCATTCATTGGGAAGTCGTCCTGCCGGATGGATGTTCCGCGTCGGAGGAGCGAAGAAAGAAGATTGAAGATGCCTCTTGGAAGAAAACTTTGCCCCGATGGAGGACCTCTTCTCTGCCGCTTGATTGAAGACATCGCCGGATGGAAGACTTCTTTTTGCCGCTTGGATGAAGACATCGCCGGATGGAAGACTTCTTCTCTGCCGCTTGATTGAAGACGTCCCCGGATCGGATGAAGAGTTCTGCCTGGCTGGGTGAAGACAAGGTAGGGAGATCTTCAGGGGGGTAGTGTTAGGTTTATTTAAGGGGGGTTTGGGTGGGTTTAGAGGGGTATGTGGGTGGGGGGTTGTAATGTTGGGGGTGGTATTGTGTTTTTTTTTTTACAGGCAAAAGAGCTGATTTCTTTGGGGCATGCCCCGCAAAAGGCCCTTTTAAGGGCTGGTAAGGTAATAGAGCTGTTAAATTTTTTAATTTAGAATAGGGTAGGGAATTTTTTTTATTTTAGGGGGTTTTATTATTTTATTAGGGGGCTTAGAATAGGTGTAATTAGCTTAAAAATATTGTAATCTTTTTTTATTTTTTGTAATTTAGTTGTTTTTTTTTTTTACTTTAGTTTAGCTTATTTAATTGTATTTTAGTTTAGATATTTGTAGTTTGTTTAATTTATTGATAGTGTAGGTGTATTTGGAACTTAGGTTAGGATTTATTTTACAGGTAAATTGGTAATTATTTTAACTAGGTAGCTATTAAATTGTTATTAACTATTTAATAGCTATTGTACCTAGTTAAAATAAATACCAAGTTACCTGTAAAATAAAATAAACCCTAATACAATGTATTAGGGTTTATTTTATAGGTAAGTATTTAGATTTAAATAGGAATATTTTAATTAATAATATTAATTAGATTTATTTTAATAAGAATTTAGTTAGGGATGTTAGAGTTAGATAGGGTTATTATACTTAATATATATATAATATAATAACGATATTAACTATATTAACCCTAATATAATTAGGGTTAATATAGTTAATATATATATAATATAATAACTATATTAACTATATTAACCCTAATATAATTAGGGTTAATATAGTTAATATAGCTGGTGGTGGTGTAGGGGGATTAGATTAGGGGTTAATCTATTTAATATAGGTGACGGCGGTGTAGGGGGATTAGATTAGGGTTTAATGTATTTAATATAGCTGGCGGCGGTGTAGGGGGATTAGATTAGGGGTTAATTAATTTAATATAGCTGGCGGCGGGGTAGGGGGATTAAATTAGGGGATAATAATTTTAATATAGCTGACGGCGGGGTAGGTTGATTAGATTAGGGGTTAATAATTTTAATATAGCTGGCGGCGGTGTAAGGGGCTCACATTAGGGGGTAGTTAATGTAGGTGGCGGCGGGGTAGGAGCTCACATTAGGGGGTAGTTAATGTAGGTGGCGGCGGGGTAGGAGCTCATATTAGGGGGTAATATAGTTAATGTAGGTGGCGGCGGGGTCCGGGAGCGGCGGTTTAGGGGTTAATAACTTTATTAGGTGGCGGCGGGGTCCGGGAGCAGCGGTTTAGGGGTTAATACATTTATTGTTAGGGTAGTGAGGGGGGATAGCGGATAGAGGGTTAGACGTGTCGGGCTATGTTTGGGAGGCGTGTTAGACAGTATGGGAGATTTAATAATTTAGTCAGGTTTTGTAGGCGCTGGCAGTTTCTAAAGTGCCGTAAGTCACTGGCGACTCCAGAAATGTGTACTTACGCAGATTTCTGGACATCGCTGGTTTATCCGACTTACGGCACTTTAGCATCTGACGGCGCCGTATATAGGATAGCTCGAGTTGCGAACTGAAACTACGGGCGGCGGGGGTTCCCTCGCTTGCGCCGCAAAGCATGATCTTTATCGGATCGCGCCCATGATGTTCATATGCTAATTTATTAGACCTTGAAGGCCGCCTCTAATCTGAAAGCATTTTTTTTTATTATTATTATCGGTTATTTGTAGAGCGCTAACAGATTCTGCAGCGCTATAAACAAATGCGGAGTACAACAAAACAATTATAGGGATCAAATTGGTAGAGGGCCCTGCCAAGAGTTGCACTGTTGTAGTCAGCTCTTAAGAAGGTGATCAACAAACAGCTGGACTCTTAGGCTTACATGCTAAGGGGGTTCAGGGGATAGCAATGGAGGAGAGGAACTGGTATAAAGAAAGGTTAGCGTAGGTTGTATGCATCCCTGAACAGTAGAGGCTTTAGGGAGCACTTGAAGCTTTTAAAACTAGAAGAGAGTCTTGTGGAGCGAGGCAGAGAGTTCCACAAGATGGGAGCCAGTCTGGAGAAGTCCTGTAAACGGGAGTGTGATGAGGTGACAAGAGAGGAGGAGAGTAGGAGGTCGTGAGCAGAGCGAAGGGGGCGGGAGGGAGAGTATCTGGAGACATAGGGGGGAGCAGTGCAGTTGAGGGCTTTGTATGTCAGAATGAGAATTTTGTGTTTGATCCTAGAGGCAAGAGGAAGCCAGTGAAGGGATTGGCAGAGAGGTGCAGCAGATGAAGAACGACGTGTAAGGAAGATGAGTCTGGCAGAGGCATTCATTATGGATTGTAAAGGAGTTAGGCGGCAGGTGGGGAGACCAGAAAGGACAGAGTTGCAGTAATCGTGGCAGGAGAGAATGAGAGAGTGAATTAAAATCTTAGTTGTGTCTTGTGTAAGGAAGTGTTTAATTTTAGAGTTTTTTTTAAGGTGGAAGCGGCAGGCTTTAGCCAATGACTGAATGTGAGGAGTGAAAGAAAGATCTGAGTCAAATGTGACCCCGAGACATCGGGCATGCAGGGGTAGGGGTAATGATAGAGTTGTCGACAGTTATAGAGAGATTGGGGGTGGAGAGTTTAGAAGAAGGGGGGAAAATAAGGAGCTCAGTTTTGGAGAGATTTAGCTTGAGGTAGTGAGAGGACATTCAGTTGGAGATGTGAGAAAGACAGTTAGTGACACGGGTTAGCAAGGAAGAAGAAAGATCTGGTGCAGAGAAGTAGATTTGGGTGTCATTGGCATACAAATGATATTGTAAACCGTGGGACTTTATTAGGGAACCTAGTGATGATGTGTAGATTGAGAAGAGAAGGGGACCGAGGACAGAGCCTTGCGGTACTCCGACAGAAAGTGGTGACGGGGAAGAGGAGGCCCCAGAGAAGGCTACACTAAAGGTACGGTTTGACAGGTAGGAAGAGAGCCACGAGAGAGCTGTGTCACATATGCCGAAGGATTGGAGGGTTTGGAGCAAAGAGGGTGGTCAACTGTGTCAAAGGCTGCGGACAGATCAAGGAGGATAAGCAGAGAGAAGTGGCCTTTTGATTTTGCTGTAAGTAGGTCGTTGGTAACCTTAACAATTGCTGTCTCTGTGGAGTGATGGGGATGAAATCCCGATTGCAATGGTTCAAGGAGGGAGTTTATTGTAAGGAAATGGGATAGGCGTGCATAAGCTTTGATGTAAGAGGGAGGAGGGAAATAGGGCGGTAGTTGGATGGGGAGGTAGGATCAAGGTAAGGTTTTTTAAGGATAGGTGTGACCAGTGCATGTTTCAGCAATGAGGGAAACATACCAGTGCTGAGGGAGAGGTTGAAAGTATGTGTGAGTATAGGGGTAAGGGTGGCAGAGAGGGAGGGGAGTAGCTGTGAGGGGATAGGGTCAAGGGGACAAGTAGTAAGGTGAGAGTGCAGTATAAGTGCCGAAACTTCTTCCTCAGTAACAGGGGAGAATGAGCTAAGTTTAAGGTTATGTGGGTTGTGGTTGATTGAGAGCATTTGAGGGGGTGAGAGAATGGAATTATGTTGATAGCTGATTTCATTTCTGATGGAGTCGATTTTGTTATTGAAGTGGTTGGAAAAGTCTTGAGCTGACAGAGAAGTTGTATTAGGAGGGGGGGAGGGCGGAGAAGAGTATTGAAAGTGGAGAACAAACATTTTATGTTTGAAGAAAGATTAGAGATAAGAGTAGAGAAGTAGTGTTGCTTATGGAAATTAAGGGCAGAGTAGTAGGAGTTCAAGATAAATTTGTAATGTTGAAAATCAGCTGAACTCCTAGATTTTCTCCAGTGCCGCTCAGCAGTACGGGAACATCTGCGTAGGTATCATGTCAGAGGAGTATGACAGGGCTGAGGATGAGTGTTTGATTTCCGAGCTATGGTAAGAGGGGCGAGAATGTCAAGGACGGATGTAAGGGTGGAATTATAGTGGCAGATAGATTGGTCAGGAGAGGAAAAGGAGGAAAAGGATGAGAGGAGAGGTTTGAGGGAATTAGAAAGCTGTTGTTGATCTAATGACATAATGCTTCTGTGAAGTTTGGTGTGAGGAGCAGAAGGAGGGAGAGTTATAGGGAGGGATGATATGTTGCAAGTAAGGATATTAAACATTTTGACAGTTTTTCACCACTAGAGGGTGTTAGTTCATGTGTTTCATATAAATAATATTGAGCTCACGCATGTGAAGTTACGTAGGAGTGAGCACTGATTGGATAAAATGCAAGTCTGTCAAAAGAACTGAAATAAGGGGACAGTTTGCTCAAGGCATAGATACAAGGTAATTACAGAGGTAAAATGTGTATTATTATAACTGTGTTGGTTATGCAAAACTGGGGAATGGGTAATAAAGGGATTATCTATTTTTTTAAACAACAAAAATTCTGGTGTTGACTTTCCCTTTAACTTCTATTTTCTAATGTGCTCAATTTGTTAGATATCTTTTGTTGAAGGAATAGCAATTTACATGTGTGAGCCAATCACTCAAGGCATCTATGTGCAGCCACCAATCAGCAGCTACTGAGCCTATTTAGATATGCTTTTAAACATAGTTTATCAAGGGAATGAAGTGAATTAGAGAATATGTTTAAAAATGAATGCTTTTTCTAAATCACGAAAGAAAAAAGTTGGGTTTTATGTCCCTTTAAGTTCCATTCTGCCACTTCTGAGCAGTGACTCCCTTTTATCTAGTACGAGAGAGAAAGAGAGAGAGAGAGAGAGAGAGAGAGAGAGAGAGAGAGAGAGGAAAGAGAGAAGACAGAGAGAGAGATGATTATATATAGGTATAGATATATACAGATATATATAGGAATATCTATTTAAAAATACATAGAACATATTCTTCTATGTAAAAAATATTGGAATGTGAAATATTTACAGTAAATACACAGTATAACACTTTAATAAAAATGTATTTTGCATAAATATTGTTTTACATGTTTTCATCTACTTAACTGAAAAATGCTCCAATGCACTTATATATATATGTATATATGTCTGCACATATATATGTGTGCATATACATCTGTTAATACATATATACACATATAAATACATATGTACACACATATATACATGCATATACATATTTAGACATGTATGTGTATGTATCTTTATGTTAAAGCCCTTTGTCTGACTTTTTTTTTCTAACACCTAGGACATCCTATCTTTGAGCCCTTATAACTTTTTGTGCAGTATTTTTTTAATATTTTTATTAACATGAGTGTAACTGTACTTTTTAATGTATTTTTTATGTGTTGTGTGACACTTTTTTGTTTCACAAAACGGTTAACCAGAGTTTTGAGGTTACACTATCCCAACGATCGTTAAATTGCGCTCAAGCGATACCATTTACTTTCATCTTATAATAAGAGCGAAAAACCAGACGATCGCTCACACCTGCGGTACACGCCTTTTTGCTTGTGTGCGACTATTCAGATCCACTCGTAATCTATGCCTAAAATATACTAAAAGGTTTATTTGATTTAGAATTTGGGATCTGTTTGTAAAACTGTGGATGTAACTTTTGAAGACCTTGCTGTGCAGTTAAGAAGCAGCCATCTTAAAGGGACATAAACCCCCAAATTTTTATTTCATTAATCAGATAGAGAATACAGTTTTCAGGCTACTTCTGTTATTAAATTTGCTTTGTTCTCATGTTATTCTTTGTTGAAGAGATACCTAGGTAGGTAATGTGCACATGCCTGAAGCATTACATGACAGGAAATAGTGGTGCAGACACGTGCACACTCCTGAGCTTACCTTCCTGCCTTTCAAGAAAGTACATCAAGAAAACAAAGAAAATTTGAATTTGATAATAGAAGTAAATTGGAAAGTTTAAAATTGTATCTGAATCATTAAATCATTTTTGTGGGGGTTATGTCCCTTTAAGACCTCTGCTTATTAAACGTTGAACCATTCATCCGCAACTATTGACAAGCCCTGATCTTGTGCAATAGGTGACACAAGAGCAGAATTGTTTGTGCAATGATACATGCAGCAAGGTTGCCTTCAGCCCAGGAGGACAGATGCCCTGAATGGAAACATCCACTCAAAGCAAGATAAATAGGGGCTTCTGTATTTATGTAATTATGGTATTTTATTTTTTATTGCTTCGTATGCTAAGCATGACTTACACCATTGGGTAGAAAGAGGAATTATTTTTTATGTCTAAAGGCAACACGGATAATCTGCTCTTCAGCCCAAGAAAGGTGTATGCTTCTACTTCACCATTAAAAGGCTGGTGAGGCTGGCTTGAGCGCATATTTGTACAGATTTAAATCTTAAACAAAAGGCTTCAGCCCTCATTTATCAAGGTCCATGTGGAAAATGTTCCCAGATAGGGAACCTGTCTGTGTGCCTTTGTAGCCTCTGATGCAGAATCCACTGCTGTAGTGTAATATTGTATGAGCAAACACTTTAGCAGCTGCATCATCTGCTATCATGCAACCAATTGAATGGGTGCAGTGCTTGTGAGTCAAATGAGTTTGGGATGCTTGACATTTGCAACCTCTTAGAATGTGAAAGAGTTAAAGGGACATTACAGCCAAAATGTAAAAGTGCATAGATGAATTACATCTTTGAATAAAAACAAATCTGTAATATACATGTATTGGCTAAAATGCTTCTATAAACAATTGCCACTTTGTTAGTGTTAGCATTTTTCTCTGCATGTGAAGCACAGCTAGTTATTCTCAGTGCACCAGTATTTTAATAACTGCAGCTACTCAGAGCACCAGTGGGGCTTGTAGCATGTCAGCAATTAACAAGTGAGTCATTACCAGAATAAACAAGCAACTTAGGCTCTCTAAACAAGTGCTGTGCTTAAAATGCTGGTGCACAGTGCATACTTAAGCCTTTGGCGACTGAGGACGTGCCAGGCACGTTCTACAAAGGGTGTCATTTAATGACTAAGGATGTGCCTGGCACGTCCTCAGGGGTTTGAAGCACAGGAAGCGATCGTGATTGCTTGCAGGCGCTTTCAGGTTATTGCAGTGATGCCTTGATATTGAGGCATCCTGCAATAACCTTTTCTAAGCATCCGAGGCAGAGAGAGCCACTCTGTGGCCCTCTCTGCATCGGCCAGCAATGGTGCCGATCATTGGTGAGTGGGAGCCGTAGCAGGGAGGTGGGTGGGCGGCCCATCGTTAGAGGTACTTCCTGATCCTGTCCCTAAAGTGCACGCGGAGAGCGTATGTGTGCGAGACTAACACACAATGTATGGGAAGGAGGGAGAGGGAGAAGGTGAGGGAGGGGGGTATAAATGTTGGAAAAGGGATCTGGGAGAGGGAGGTGGGAAGGTATTGAGGGGGGGCAGCTACACTACTAAAAATTGGTGGTGAAATAAAAATATAAATTACCTATTTTTTTATATAAACTGGGTACTGGCAGACAGCTGCCAGTACTCAAAATGGTGGCAAATAGGTAGAGGGGGGAGGGTTAGAGAGCTGTTTGGGGGGATCAGGGAGGTTGAGGACTAAGGGGGGATACAACACAGCATTATATATATATAAAAAAAGCCTTTTATTTTAGTACTTTCTGCCAGTATTCAGACTTTCTGCCAGTACTTAAGATGATGGTGACAATTTTGAGGTGGGGGAGGGAGGAGAGCTATTTGAGCGAAGTCAGGGAGGGATCAGGTGGTGGGATGTGTCAGGTTGGAGGCTGATCTCTACACTAAAGCTAAAATTCACCCTACAAGCTACCTAATAAACCCCTTAACTGCTGGACATATAACAAGTTTGGTGCGCAGCGGCATTTGGCGGCCTTGTAATTACAAAAAAGCAACGCCAAAGCCATATATGTCTGCTATTTGTGAACAAAGGGGATCCCAGAGAAGCATTTACAACCATTTGTGCCATAATTGCACAAGCTGTTTGTAAATAATTTCAGTAAGAAATCTAAAGTTAGTGCAAAAGTTAATAATTTTTTTTTAATTTTATCACATTAGGCGGTGAAATGGTGGCATGAAATATACCAAAATGGGCCTAGAACAATACTTTGGGTTGTCTTCTACACTAAACTAAAGCTAAAATTAACCCTGCAAGCTCCCTAATTTACCCCGTCACTGCTGGGCATAATACAAGTGTGGTGCGCAGCAGCATTTATCGGCCTTCGAATTACCAAAAAGTAATTCCAAAGCCATACATGTCTGCTATTTCTGAACAAAGGGGGATCCCAAAAAATCATTTACAACCATTTGTGCCATAATTGCACAAGCTGTTTGTAAATAATTTTAGTGAGAAACCTAAAGTTTGTGAAAAAGTTAGTGAAAAAGTTAACGATTTTTTTTATTTGATCATATTTGGGCGTGAAATAGTGGCATGAAATATACCAAAATGGGCCTAGATCAATACTTTGGGTTGTCTACTAAATATATATATATTTATTTATATATATTTATATATATATATATATATATATATATATATATATATATATATATATATATATATATATATATATATATATATATATATAAAGAAAAGAAAAAGGTAAGCGCTGCAAAGCAAAAAATATAAAAAAATCTAATACCAGATAAATGAAATCAGATCAGAACAATGAAAAATACAAAATGAAAATTAAAATAAACATAAAAACAAAAATGTCCATAAACACATAGATAAAATAATAAGTCAGGAGCAAAGTGATGTATGATCCAAATGTTCCCAGGAAGTCTTCAAATACAATTCCCCCAAGGATGTAAACTTACTTGAAGAACCCTCAATCCATATGAGGTAAGTAATGACGTAATCACCATTCAATCCCTCTGATTTCAGCAAGCCACTGCTTTCAAATGCACGTCTCCAATAACTCCTGAAGTATCCGTAGTTAGAAACTTTCAGACCACCTCTCCTCCAAATAAAGCTTCACAGATGAAAAATGTCTTGCCTCCCAGTAAAGAGGAAATATGTTCAATAATAATTGCTTCTTCCAAATTAAGAAGATCTTTGGGTAGAATAGACCTTGATCAGGGTAGTCTACTAATTTTCCATACTTTCTCTTTGGTTGGACTTTAAAATCTTTATGGAAACTTGACTAGAGCACCATTTTGCACTTGCCATAAAGATTTTAAAAGTCCAACCAAAGAAAAAGTATGGAAAATTAGTAGACTACCCTGATCAAGGTCTATTCTCTCCATCTCACCCTCTCTCTCCATCTCCCCCTCTCTCTCCATCTCCCCCTCTCTCTCCCCCTCTCCATCTCCCCCTCTCTCTCCCCCTCTCCATCTCCCTCTCCATCTCACCCTCTCTCTCCATCTCCCCCTCTCTCTCCATCTCCCCCTCTCTCTCCCCCTCTCCATCTCCCCCTCTCTCTCCCCCTCTCCATCTCCCTCTCCATCTCCCCCTCTCTCTCCATCTCCCCCCCTCTCTCTCTCTCTCCCCCTCTCTCTCCCCCTCTCCCCCTCTCTCTCCCCCTCTCCATCTCCCCCTCTCTCTCCATCTCCCCCTCTCTCTCCCCCTCTCCATCTCTCTCCCCTTCTCTCTCCCCTTCTCTCTCCATCTCCCCCTCTCTCTCCCCCTCTCCATCTCCCCCTCTCTCTCCATCTCCCCCTCTCCATCTCCCCCTCTCTGTCTCCCCCTCTTCATCTCCCCCTCTCTCTCCCCTTCTCTCTCCCCTTCTCTCTCCCCCCTTCTCTCTCCCCTTCTCTCTCCATCTCCCCCTCTCTCTCCATCTCCCCCTCTCTCTCCATCTCCCCCTCTCTCTCCATCTCCCCCCCTCTCCATCTCCCCCTCTCTCTCCCCCTCTCCATCTCCCCCTCTCTCTCCATCTCCCCCTCTCTCTCTCCCCCTCTCTCTCCCCCTCTCCATCTCCCCCTCTCTCTCTCCCTCTCCATCTCCCCCTCTCTCTCCCCCTCTCCATCTCCCTCTCTCTCCCCCTCTCCATCTTCCCTCTCTCTCCCCTCTCCATCTCCCCTCTCTCTCCCCCCCTCTTTTGAGCTGTTTGGGTGTCAGAGTCTGGGTAGCACTTGCTAATTGATGTCTAAATGTAGCCATCAATCAGCAAGCGCTACCCAAGTGCTGAACCAAAATGGGCTGGCTCCTAAACTTACTCCCCTCTCTCTCCCCTCTATCTCCCCTCTCTCCCCCCTTCTCTCTCCCCTCTCTCTCCCCTTCTCTCTCCCCTTCTCTCTCCCCTTCTCTCTCCATCTCCCCCTCTCTCTCCCCCTCTCCATATCCCCCTCTCTCTCCATCTCCCCCTCTCTCTCCCCCTCTCCATCTCCCCCTCTCCATCTCCCCCTCTCTGTCTCCCCCTCTCCATCTCCCCCTCTCTCTCCCCTTCTCTCTCCCCCCTTCTCTCTCCCCTTCTCTCTCCATCTCCCCCTCTCTCTCCATCTCCCCCTCTCTCTCCATCTCCCCCTATCTCTCCCCCTCTCTCTCCGCCTCTCCATCTCCCCCTCTCCATCTCCCCCTCTCTCTCCATCTCCCCCTCTCTCTCTCCCCCTCTCTCTCCCCCTCTACATCTCCCCCTCTCTCTCTCCCTCTCCATCTCCCCCTCTCTCTCCCCCTCTCCATCTCCCTCTCTCTCCACCTCTCCATCTTCCCTCTCTCTCCCCTCTCCATCTCCCCTCTCTCTCCCCCCCTCTTTTGAGCTGTTTGGGTGTCAGAGTCTGGGTAGCACTTGCTAATTGATGTCTAAATGTAGCCATCAATCAGCAAGCGCTACCCAAGTGCTGAACCAAAATGGGCTGGCTCCTAAACTTACATTCAAATAAAGATACCAAGAGAATGAAGAAAATTGATAATAGGAGTCCATTAGAAAGTTGCTTAAAATTGCATGCTCTATCTGAATCATTAAAGTTTAATTTTGACTAGACTATTCCTTTAAGATGGAAGCAACAGGAGTGAGCAAAAGACTAAAATGAGAGTCAAATAGTTCTGTATCAAATGTGATTTTATTTCAAACAGCATTACAGTAGTTACAAAAGTAATAAAAAAAAATGCAGTTTATATAGCTCTTGTCACAGGATAGGTGCTGCAGGAGGCAGTTAGAGGAAGAAGTCAGAATGGTCTTCTTGGGTCCTGGAAATGAATAGTATTCAGCAGGGGGACCCCAGACATTCTTCAGCACCACTTCAGTGGACAAGGTCTGAAGGGCAGGGGATGTGAGTCAAATTTTGCACAGTGTAATAGGAACCTTTAGTGAAATTAGCTCAGGCAGACAAAGTGATAAGAGTCTATTCCATTATAAGAATGCTGTCAGATATATTACAAATCTGGGCCTCCAATGCAGCAGAGTGGCAGAATAGTTGTGGTTGTAGCTATTATGATAGATAATTTATCTGCAGTACAGAAACTGGGCTCCAGCAGACATTTAATGAACAGCCAGGAGATGATTTAAAGGTGATACATGTGTAAACGGCAGGAGATTTCACACAAATGGGTAATTGAGGTGAACTATCTATGCAGCAATGGGGGTAAGCAGATAAAAATATCCAACAGGTGAACTAAAAACTGCAGGTTAAAAAGAAAGTAACAACCTGTACTGCAGGAGATGGTTAAAGGCTTGGATAATTTTCTGAAACATAAGATAGGTGTAACACAGGTAGACTGCTCTAGGTAGGTATTTTCTATATATATATAACAGAAGCATTTTGCTAAAACACCAGTTTGGATAGCATCATTTGCCATTAAATAACAAGCAGCTCTTGCACATGTGCAATGGGCAAAGAGGGAAAATACAAGAATGGCTGCCATGCATTTAATGGAGGCTGAGTAAAGAATGAGCAGATGCCCCTGTGATGATGAGCCGATGCCCATGGTATTATACATTGAAACCAGTGACACAGCAGAAATGTGAAACCCTGGAGGTCTAATTATTGTGAGTTATAAAATGCACTCATTCAAGGTGCACTAACACAATTAATCATTTTTTTCCCAGAATTGGACCAATTTGCAATAAGAAAATATATAATTGAGGAAGTGGGAAAACCATTAGAATCCTGATGCCAGTCACCAAAAACCCTGATTGGTTAGCAACTCAATGCCTTGTTAGATAGTACAGGATGGAAAAACTGTCAATCAGATGAGTGTCCACCATTTATGGATTCAAGTTTAAATGTTTGACTGGATCCAGACTCAAGCAAATGTTTCTCACTCTCAATACGCAAACAGGCAGGACTCCAGGAGACAAGCAGGAGAGGTTGAGAGCCTGCTAAGCTATACTACTTCAACAGAATTACAACTCTTTCTTTGCTTGGTAGCAGTACAAATAAATTAAGAATGACATATTCTATGATAAGTAATTGTGACAATGATAATGTCATGTATTCTCATATTATAAATTTAGAAATTAAACATACATGAGATCTATACATTTTTTAAAGTTGAACCTTATTCTGTCAGTATTCTGTCTGTTTGCATGGAGCCAAATAGACCATAACAGTATAAGACCCAAACATGCTTTACCAGATCTAAAGAGTAATTTTGTTTGTCACATTGTTCCCATCTCCAACATTGCAGAAATACAGATTTGCACTAGAGTCTTATTAATTGTTCTCTTTTGACAAAAACATGCACAAGTATGTATTTCAGTACTTTCTTGCATCTAGCACTCTCAGAAAAAAATATGTAGAGCAATGTTCTATCCCCTAATTCGTTTAAATATTTCCCCTTGTCTAATATTTATGTTTATTTTATGTGAATTTCTTTTCAAATGCAGGCGTACCTCGGAGATATTGAGGGTTCGGTTCCAGACCACCGCATTAAAGTGAATATGGCACTGTATTCCAGACCACCGCATTAAAGTGAATATAGCATTGTTTCCCAGTACATACAAAAGTTATATTTACACTACATTGTTGTCTATTTAGTGTGCAATAGCATTATGTCTAAAAAAATAATGTACATACCTCAATTAAAAAATACTTTATTGCTAAAAAATGCTAATAATCATCTGAGCCTTTAGCGAGTTGTAATTTTTTTTTTTGCTGGTGGTGTGTATAGATATAGGTATATTTTATATATATATATATATATATATATATATATGTATATATGTGTATTCATGTGTATTCATGTGTTATATGTTTATATATGTTGGAAAAATGGCGCTGATAGACTTGCTCGACAAAGGTTTGCGACAAACCTATAATTTGTAAAAAGAACAATATCTGTGAAGAGCAATAAATCGGGGTATACCTGTACATGCTATAGGATCTGTAGGTACATCTTTTAGCTTACCTTTATATTTGTATTTATTTTTACTTAATAGTATGGGTTCTACAAAAGATCATACTGAAAACTATCAAGATTAAACTATATTATCTTGCAAAAGATAAAGACAGCTATATGAAAAGCCAGTTTTAGTTTTCTTTTGATTATAAAACAGACTGACTACTTTTTCACTAGGCTTTATATTAGTCAATTGTGTGTAACCTGATGTTCTAAATACATAAACTATTAGTTAAAGGCATCAGCAATGCACCTACTCATTAATATATTACACTATTACACATAACGTGTTGGCTAATCATATAATTATAATCAAGCCATATATTTTCACCTTTTGGACCCATGAGGAATCAAATATCACCTAATGTATAATGTCACATAAATCTTGATGAATAATAATTAAATCCTATATGCATTCTGCACAGCAATAATATATTCATATGTACATTTATCAATGAATAGTCTAACAGAGGTCTGCATTTTATGCATAAGTAATTTCCAGAAACCTAAGCTAGACATTGCATAATAATGCTCACTTTGCCTAAATTAAGTTCAGCCAGTAGATGACAGAAGGCATGCAGTTCAGCAGGAAACCAATATTCATGGATGAAAGACAGCATTATCTCTAGATCGTTTACTAAGGTTGCAAAGCACAGCATTTAATGACCATGAGAGCTTTTTTTACATAAGAGCAAAGAAAGCAAGGGAAGCAAGTTGCAAATATATGTTTATGTGCCAAATTAGTCAGTGTATTCTAAAAACGTGTTGGTGAATGTGTGTTTGTGTGTATATACTAGACATTTATATATTATTGCTCAGTTGGACAGTGGTGAAGGCATTGATTGAAGGGACTTTCAAATCCAAAAATGATACAGGGATGCTCCAGTTTGTTAGACCAAATTTTGCATTAATTCTTCTTAATTATTATTATTACATGTTTAATGCATTAAGGATTTATAAACATCAGTAAATTCCAGCTTATTGCACATCTTGTGCCCCTGAGCAGCAATCCCACAACTGTCCAATCACTGGATGTGTTCTGGTCTGAGGTAGCAATGATTGTGGCTCCCAAGCAAGACTTTATTAAAGTGTAAGTAATCCTTTGTAAGGATTAAACTCACAGTTAGCTTTTACATAGTTCACAATTAGCATATACAGTTGAAGCTTACTTTAACTTTATTGTCATGGTGGTTTGAGCATAGACAAATATTGTGCAAAGGAAAGATCATTTGTACATGCAGCTTGTTTGTGAACACATTCCATTTGAATTAAAAAGAAATGTCTGCCCTCACACAGAAATGTTATAGATAGATATATAGATAGATACAGTATAGATAGATAAATAGATACAGCTTATATATATATTTATATATATATACACAGTATAGATAGATAGATAGATAGATTGATAGATGATAGATAGATAGATAGATAGATGATATATAGATAGATGATAGATAGATAGATAGATAGATAGATCGATAGATTGTGAGATAGGGAGACACCAGGATAGGATTTGCCCCAGGGCAATATGGATAGGCCTCTCATATTTAAATGAAAGCATATTATAGATTGTTATGCAGTATAGAGAAAGTATATCCATCAAAAGTGTAGCAAAAAAATAAAATAAATAAAGTTATAAACAGAACAAATTCAAATCTTAGTCTTGTTAGTGATAGGTTCAGTAAGGTAACAAAATTTGGGCACCTTGTAAAAAGGTAGGTGCACACCATTAAGTTTAACCAGTGCCCTGCTTAGCGAGTCCTGCAAGATAATTCAGGCATCCATAACTTGTGTTTCTGGCGAGTCTGAAGACTTGCCAGAAACACGGGCTCTCAAGCTCCGTACGGAGCTTGATAGATAGGCCCCTATATGTTCACAGTGGATTTCAGTTGCATTTACTAGATTGTCAGTTGCTGTTCCTGACATGAATCTCCCTCTGTGGATCCGGTGCGATGTGAGGTTTGTCTGTGTTGTTCTTCAAGGTCACTTCTGTATCCTGAGCAGACAGCGCAGTAGCGTGCATAATACAAGTTGAAAGTAAACGGTTTCACTCGAGCACAATTTAATTTAACGTGAATCAGGATAGCGCAACTTCAGAGCTCTGTTTAACTGTTACTCTCGAATTAGAAGTTGCACAAAATACATACAAAATAAATTTAACAGAACAGTTAAACTCATAAACAAAAAATATCTTATGATTTAAAAAAATAAAATAAAAAAGTTATAATGGCTCAAAGATATGAGGTCTCCGGTGTTGGGAAAAAAGGACTGCAAAGGGCTTTAACATAGAGATACATACATATATATAAGTCTAAATATGTATATGTATGTATGTATATATATTTATGTTTATATATGTGTACACATGTATTTATATGTGTATATATGTATTTACAGACATATATACACATATAAACATATAAATACATATGTATGTGTATATATATATATATATATATATATATATATTTATATATACAGTATATATATGTGTGTGTGTGTGCATTGAAGTCCTTTGCAGTCATGTAGCTGAAAACATGTAAAATCATATTTATGCAATACTCATCTATAATCATGTTTGCAATGCGTCCATCGCCAGTTGCGCATGCATCCTCAAAGGAATGTTGGCTGCGCCAGGCAGCCAAAGAACATGGATTCTTTCACCACCCTGCCATTTTCAGAATCCACTTAGATGCAGAGTAGGCAAACCCGAAGCCTTAAAAAAAATAAACACGCAACCGCCCACACGAAATAACTAAGAAACACGTAACCGCCTGAAAGAAATAAAAAAAAACACGTAACCACCCGCATAAAGTATAAAAAAACAAAAACTAACCTCCCACACGAAGTATTAACAAACACCTAAACCGTCAACCCACACATCCCAAAACAATAAAGTAATTAACCCCTAATCCGCAAATAACATAATTAAAATTTTAACCCCTAGACCACCAACCCCCACATTGCAATAAACCTAATTAATCTATTAACCCCTAAACTGCAAAACCCCCACATCACAATAAACCTATTTAACCTATTAACTCTTAAACCGCCAACTCCCCACATCGCAAGAAACCTTATTAACCTATTAACCCCTAAACCGCCAAACCCCCACATGGCAATAAACCTAATTAATATATTAACCCCTATTCCGCCAACCCCCCACAACGCAATTAATAATGTAATTACTAATCTCCCTAGCCTAACACCCCCTAAATTAACCCCAATTACTACTAAATTAAAATTAAAATAAAAAAATTCTAACATTAAATTACAAAAAATAAAAAGTCTAACATTACAGAAAAAAATAAACAAAATTATCAAAAATAAAAAAATTATACCTAATCCCTATAAAAATAAAAAAGCCCCCCCCTAAAATAAAAACACCCCCCTAATCTAAACTAAACTACCAATAGTCCTTTAAAGGGCCTTTTGTAGGGCATTTCCATAAGTTAAACAGCTCTTTTACATTTAAAAAAGTTTTAAAAAGTCCCCCCTAACAGTAAACCCCCCCATCCACCAAACCCCACAAAATAAAAAAAAACTAACACTTAAAAAAACTAAACTACCCATTGCCCCTTAAAAGGGCAATCAGCTCTTTTTCAAGCCCAAACAATCTCTAATCTTAAAAAAAAAATTTAAAAAAAATTTCCTAAAACTAAGCCCCAAATATGTACTCACCGTTCCTGAAGTCCAGCGGAGAAGTTCTTCTTCTAGGCGGCTCCATCATCTTCAATCTTCATCCGGAGTGAAGGCGGCATGGAGCGGAGGTGCAGAGCTGGCTTCCCTGAAGCACGGAGCCTCAGCGGTGGTCCTCAATGGCAGCAGTCCTCGGCGGCGGTCCTCGGCAGCAGTGGTCCTCAGCAACTTGGAGGCTCCTCTTCATGCAAACGTCCATTGCACACTGAAGATTGAATGCAAGGTACCCCATATTTATTGAGGTACCTTGCATTCCTATTGGCTTCAATTTTTAAATCAGCCAATAGGATGAGAGCTACTGAAATCTTATTGGTTGATTTGAACAGTCAATAGGATTTCAGTAGCTCTAATCCTATTGGCTTAAAATTTCAGCCAATAGAAATGCAAGGTACCCCAAATTGAATGTGGTACCTTGCATTCAATCTTCAGTGTACAACGGACATCGGATGAAGAGGATCCTCCATGCCGCCGAGGAATGCTGCCGAGGTCCGCCACTGAGGACCGCCGCTGAGGATCCACGCATCGGGGAAGACAGCTCTGCACCTCCGCTCCACACCGCCTTCATTCCGGATGAAGATTGAAGATGATGGAGCCATCTGGAAGAAGACCTTCTCCACCGGACTTCAGGAACAGTGAGTACTTTTTTGGGGCTTAGTCTTAGGCTTTTTTTTTGGGGGGGTGGCTTTTTTTTTAGATTAGGGTTTTTTGGGCTGGAAAAGAGCTGATTGCCCTTTTAAGGGCATTAAAAAAAATGAATGCCCTTTTTAGGGCAATGCCCATACAAATGCCCCTTTTAGGGGCAATGGGTATTTTAGTTTTTTTGTGTTAGGTTTTTCTATTTTGGGGGGTTTGGTGGGTGGGGAGTTTTACTGTTAGGGGGTAATTGGTAATTTTTGTAAGTAAAAAAAGCTGTTTAACTTAGGCGTATGCACAATGCCCTACAAAAGGCCCTTTTAAGGGCTATTGGTAGTTTAGTATTAGATTAGGGGGTGTTTTTATTTTGGGGGGATTTTTTATTTTTATAGGGGTATTAGTTTAGGTTTAATTTTTTATTTTGGATAGCTTTGTTTATTTTTCTTTAATTTTACTTTTTTATTTTTTGTAACTTTAATTTGGGGGTTTGTATTTTTTAAACATAGACTGCAGTCTGGGCAGGCTGATGGCCTAGTATTTAATAAAATGTTTTACTGTGTTTGTACTGTACATATTTCACATTCCTTTATTCTCACATATAATAATATGTTCTAAGTATTTTTAAATATATATTCCTATATATATATCCATATATATCTATATATCTATATATATAGGTATAGCTATAGATATATATTTTACCAAAAACCAATCAGATATATAGAAATGTGTATTTATGGAAAAAATAGCATATTCTTCTATGTGAAGAACATTGGAATGTGAAATATTAATATTTTCATGTCGGGTTAGCGCACTTAAGAAAATTTGATTTTTTTCCTCACTTTTTACTCTCCATTGAAGTCTATGGCGCAAACAGGATAAATAGCGCTCCACTCGTAATCTAGCTCAATATATTTGGGGAAGTGATGTGTTCCGTCGGCCATATAAAGGCAAGCAGGTCATGGAAGTGCCTCTACATAGCCTTGTCAAATATTTCAGTAAACTTCTCCATGGTACAAGGTTGTTTCTGCAGTCAAATAAAAGCAGAAAACGTTGCAGGTGGTTTCATGCATAGGCTCCTGCTCTCTGATTACCCCATTTACCACGGGATGGGGGGATTCTCTGCTTTGCTGTCCCTCTTTCCAATATTGCTGCCATCCATAGCAGCTGTTCAGACACGCCCTCCCCCCCTAAATATACTTTTGTTTGCGTGGTCCTCAGTGAGATCAAATAGTGGGTTGATTTTGTGATTTCAGTCTATAAATGTTTTATTGTTGAGACAACAGTAATTTTTTATATTTTAAGTGGGGTAGTTTGCCATAAAACCTTGGTTGACTATTAATTTTTCAGTGTATGGAATTAGTTTATGTTCTTATGTTTATGGGGCCCATTAATCAAGCTCCGAACGGAGCTTGTGGGCCCGTGTTTCTAGCGAGTCTTCAGACTCACCAGAAACAGCAGTTATGAAGCAGCGGTCACAAAGACTTTCAATTCAACCCGATCGAATATGATCTGGTTGATTGACACCCCCCTGCTGGCGACTGATTGGCCGCTAGTCTGCATGGGGCGGCGTTGCACCAGCAGCTCTTGTGAGCTGCTGGTGCAATGCTGAATACGGAGAGTGTATTGCTCTCCGCATTCAGCGAGGTCTTGCGGACCTCATCTGCACTGTCGGATCAGGTCTGCAAGACCTTTGATAAATAGGCCCCTTGGTGTGAAGGTTGCCTTTCAGTCCTTAGATTAATTAATATTGTGTCGTGAGCTACAAAAATTTAAACCTATAAGAGTTTCAGTCTTAGTCTTGTTTTATAGTGAATTGTTTTTTTTTGTATATTAATTCTTATTTGTGAAAGGTTTGATATTAGGACATTTCACATTTGCAGATAAAGGGGCATATTTAAGAAGGTGCGAGCGGACATGATCCGATATTGCGGATCATGTCCACCGCACATCGATTAATGCCGACAGCATACGCTCTCTGCATTTAGCATTGCACCAGCAGTTCTGGTGAACTGCTGGTGCAATACCGCCCCCTGCAGATTCGCGGCCAATCGGCCACTAGCAGGGGGTGTCAATCAACCCGATCATATTGGATCGGGTTGATTTTCGGCAATGTCTGTCCGCCGACTCAGAGCAGGTGGACATGTTATGAAGTGTTCCTGGCGAGCAAAAACGGAGCTTCAAGCTCCATACAGAGCTTGATAAATATGCACCATCGTCTTATCTATTTTGTATATGTGTAGACAGATTTCACAACTTTTCTTTTATGTAATTGGCAAGAGTCCATGAGCTAGTGACGTATGGGATATAGAATCCTACCAGGAGGGGAAAAGGTTCCCAAACCTCAAAATGCCTATAAATACACCCCTCACCACAACCACAATTCAGTTTTACAAACTTTGCCTCCTATGGAGGTGGTGAAGTAAGTTTGTGCTAAGATTTCTACGTTGATATGCGCTTCTCAGAATTTTGAAGCCCGATTCCTCTCAGAGTACAGTGAATGTCAGAGGGATGTGAAGGGAGTATCACCTATTGAATGCAATGGTTTTCCTCACGGGGGATCTATTTCATAGGTTCTCTGTTATCGGTCATAGAGATTCATCTCCTACCTCCCTTTTCAGATTGACAATATACTCTCATATTCCATTACCTCTACTGATAACTGTTTCAGTACTGGTTTGGCTATCTGCTATATGTGGATGGGTGTCTTTTGGTAAGTATGTTTTCATTACTTAAGACAATCTCAACTATGGTGTGGCACTTTATGTATTTATATAAAGTTCTAAATATATGTATTGTACATATATTTGCCATGATTCAGGTTTTCAGAATATTTCCTTTTGCAGACTGTCAGTTCCATATCTTAGGGGGGAAAAAAATTCTTACCTGGGGTGTAGTCTTTTTCAAATTGACTATCTTTTAAATTCGCAGGCAGAATTAGGCTCGCGAGGGCGCAAAATGCTTAAGTTTATTGCGTCATTCTTGGTGCAAGATTTTTTGGCGCAAATTTACGTTCATGACGCAATTTCGTAATTTCCAGCATCTTAGTTGACGCCGAGTCCTTTACAAGGTTGCGTCTTCTGTGACGCGAGTGTGTCATTTCCAGATGTTTTTGGCGCCAAAAAATATTTTTATGTTTGTGCCGTGCATCATACCTGGCGGCAAATATTTTCATTATTTAAGACCCCATTCCTATATGCCTCTTGCCTTTTCTCTATGTCAGAGTCAGAGGGCTATCCTGTTTGCATTTTTTTTACTATTCCTGAAACTGCCATATAAGGAAATTGATAATTTTGCTTTATATGTTGTTTTTTCTCTTACATTTGCAAGATGTCTTAATCTGATCCTGTCTCAGAAGTCACTGTTGGAACTCTGCTGCTGGATAACGGTTCTACCAAAGCTAAGTGCATTTGTTGTAAACTTGTGGAGGTTATATCTCCAGCTGTGGTTTGTAATAGTTGTCATGATAAACTTTTACATGCAGAAAATGTATCCACCAGTAGTAGTTTATTACCTGTTGCTGTTCCCTCAACATCTAATGCACAAGATATACCTGTAAATTTAAAAGAATTTATTTCTGATTCTATACAGAAGGCTTTGTCTGCTATTTCGCCTTCTAATAAATGTAAAAAGGTCTCTTAAAACTTCTCATAAAGTTGATGAAATTTCAAATGACCGACAACATACTGAATTACCTAAAGATGATGGGATATAACAATGAAACCAATCCCATAGGGGGCACTTCCTACATACCAAATCTAAAAATCCCTAAAATACAGAGAGAGTCTAATATAAAATCCAAAAATGCGAACTATAACAAAGACTCTAAAAGATAATAATAAAAACAAAAAAATATATGTAAAATAAAAAGTCCTTTTATATCCATTGGAAGGCAGCACTCTGTCAAAAGGATGGTCAATCCCTGGTGATGAGTCTAGAAGATAAGGAGACACAGAGGTGCCAATATGGCCTAGTAACGTCTGCACAACAATATAACAATAATGTGATATATACTCACAAAGGTAGAGCACCCAAAAGTGCAAACGGCACAGGCTGGATCCATTAGCAGTGGTCCAGCACACTGTGTGTCCACGATGGAGACACTGGAACAACGGCCAGTAGACAGCGACCAAATTCCTGTTAGTGGCATAAAATGAAATCCATAGCCCAGTACAGTTTTGATATATGATATAAGTAATTACTGGTCAAACTTACACACAGAGTAGCGCACCTCCAGGTACAATAAAAGCAGGCTGGGACCCTTCAGTCGCCCAACAGACCGTAACCGGATGTAGAGAGTGACCATCCACCGGCCACACAGTATAAATCCAAAAGAAATTTGGAAAGGATACTCCAAGAAAAAGCAGCAAGTGTATAAAAAAGCATATATTTATTTGTAAAACAAAGCAACGCGTTTCTCAGCCTCCAAAAGGGCTGTTTCCTCAGGTATCTCTTTCTTTCCAAGGTAATACTTTATTTGGTTCTCAGTTGGATTCAATAATTTCAACTGTCACTGGGGGAAGGGAGTTTTTTTGCCACAGGATAAAAGACCTAAGGGTAAATCTAAAGCTTCTAACCATTTTCGTTCCTTTCGACAACATAAGGAACAGAAATCTAATCCTTCCTCCAAGGAATCTGTTTCCTAATTGGAAGCCTTCCTCAAATTGGAATAAGTCCAAGCCATTTAAGAGATCAAAGCCAGCCCCCAAGTCCGCATGAAGGTGCGACCCTCATTCCAGCTCAGGTGGTGGGGGGCAGATTAAGATTTTTCAAAGATGTTTGGATCAATTCGGTCCAAAATCAATGGATTCAGAGTATTGTCTCTCAGGGGTACAGAATAGGATTCAGAGTAAGACCGCCTGTGAGAAGATTTTTTCTCTCACGCATTCCAGCAAACCCAGTAAAGGCTCAGGCTTTCCTGAAGTGTGTTTCAGACCTGGAGTTATCAGGGGTAATAATGCCAGTTCCATTTCAGGAACAAGGTTTGGGGTTTTATTCAAATCTATTCATTGTCCCAAAGAAAGAAAATTCATTCAGACCAGTTTTGGATCTAAAGATTTTGAATCGATATGTAAGAGTACCAACTTTCAAAATGGTGACTATAAGGACTATTCTGCCTTTTGTTCAGCAAGGGCATTATATGTCCACAATAGACTTACAGGATGCATATCTTCATATTCCGATTCATCCGGATCACTATCAGTTCCTGAGATTCTCTTTTCTAGACAAGCATTACCAATTTGTTGCTCTTCCTTTTGGCCTAACGACAGCTCCAAGAATCTTTTCAAAGGTTCTCGGTGCCCTACTCTCTGTAATCAGAGAGTGGGGTATTGTGGTGTTTCCTTATTTGGACGATATCTTGGTACTTGCTCAGTCTTTATGTTCTGCAGAATCTCACACAAATCAACTAGTGTTGTTTCTTCAAAGACATGGTTGGAGGATCAATTTACCAAAATGTTTTTTGATTCCTCAGACAAGGGTAACCTTTTTAGGTTTCCAGATAGATTCAGTGTCCATGACTCTGTCCCTAACAGACAATAGACGATTAAAATTGGTTTCAGCTTGTCGGAACCTTCAGTCTCAATCATTCCCTTCAGTAGCTATGTGCATGGGAGTTTTAGGTCTCATGACTGCAGCATCGGACGCAATCCCCTTTGCTCGTTTTCATATGAGACCTCTCCAGCTTTGTATGCTGAACCAATGATGCAGGGATTATACAAGGATATCACAATTAATATCCTTAAATCCCAATGTTCGACTCTCTCTGACTTGGTGGTTAGATCACCATCGTATGATTCTAGGGGCCTCTTTCGTTCGCCCAACCTGGACTGTAATCACAACAGATGCAAGTCTTTCAGGTTGGGGGGCTGTTTGGGGATCTCTGACAGCGCAAGGGGTTTGGAAATCTCAAGAGGCAAGATTACCAATAAATATTTTGGAACTCCGTGCGATTCTCAGGGCTCTTCAGTTTTGGCCTCTGTTGAAGAGAGAACCATTCATTTGTTTTCAGACAGACAATATCACAACTGTGGCTTATGTCAATCATCAGGGTGGGACTCACAGTCCTCAAGCTATGAAAGAAGTATTTCGGATAATTGTTTGGGCGGAATCCAGCTCCTGTCTAATTTCTGTGGTTCATATCCCAGGTATAGACAATTGGGAAGCAGATTACCTCAGTCATCAGGCTTTACATCCAGGGGAGTGGTCTCTCTACCCAGAGGTGTTTTTTCAAGTTGTTCAGATGTGGAGACTTCCAGAAATAGATCTGATGGCATCTCATCTAAACAACAAACTTCCCAGGTATCTGTCCAGGTCCAGGGATCCTCAGGCGGAAGCAGTGGATGCGTTGACACTTCCTTGGTGTTATCATCCTGCTTATATTTTCCCGCCTCTAGTTCTTCTGCCAAGAGTGATCTCTAAAATCATCATGGAGCAATCGTTTGTGCTGCTGGTGGCTCCAGCATGGCCTCACATGTTTTTTGTCCGGATGTCCAGTTGCCAACCTTGGCCACTTCTATTAAGGCCAGACCTTCTATCTCAAGGTCCTTTTTTCCATCAGGATCTCAAATCTTTAAATTTGAAGGCATGGAAATTGAACACTTAGTGCTTAGTCATAGAGGTTTTTCTGACGCTGTGATTAATACTATGTTACAAGCTCATAAATCTGTTTCAAGAAAGATTTATTATCGAGTTTGGAAGACTTACATTTTGTGGTGTTCTTCTCATAAATTTTCTTGTCATTCTTTTATAATTCATAGAATTTTACAGTTTCTTCAGGATGGTTTGGATAATGGTTTGTCTGCAAGTTCCTTGAAAGGACAAATCTCGGCTCGTTCTGTTTTATTCCACAGAAACATTGCTAAGCTTCCTGATATTCATTGTTTTTTACAGGCTCTGGTTCATATCAAGCCTGTCATTACATCAATTTCTCGTCCTTGGAGTCTTAATTTGGTTTTGAAGGCTTTACAGGCTCCTCCATTTGAGCCTATGCATTCTTTGGACATTAAACTACTTTCTTGAAAAGTGTTGTTCCTTTTGGCCATCTCTTCTGCTAGAAGAGTTTCTAAATTATCTGCCCCCTCTTGTGAGTCTCCTTTTCTGATTTTTCATCAGGATAAGGCAGTTTTGCGGACCTCATTTAAATTCTTACCTAAGGTTGTGAATTCTAGCAACATTAATAGAGAAATTATTATCCCTTCTTTGTGTCCTAATCCTAAGAATTCTTTGGAGAGATCTTTACATTCTTTGGATGTAGTGAGAGCTCTGAAATATTATGTTGAAGCTACTAAAGTTTTCAGGAAGACTTCCAGTCTATTTGTTAGCTTTTCTGGTTCCAGGAAAGGTCAGAAGGTTTCTGCCGTTTCCTTGGCTTCGTGGTTAAAGCTTTTGATTCATCAAGCTCATTTGGAGTCGGGTCAAGCCCCGCCTCAGAGAATTACAGTTCATTCTACTAGATCAATCAGTCTCCACTTCCTGGGCTTTTAAGAATGAAGCTTCAGTTGATCAGATTTGCAAAGCTGCAACTTGGTCTTCTTTGCATACATTTACTAAATTCTATCATTTTTATGTATTTTGTATTTGCTTCTTCGGAAGCAGTGTTTGGTAGAATAGTTCTTCAGGCAGCTGTTTCAGTTTGATTCTTCTGCTTCTAATTTAAGTTTTTTTCTTTTCAATTATAAGACTAAACTTATGATTTGGGATGTGGATTCATTTTTTCCAGAGGAAAATGGCTGTTTTTATTTTTATCTCTCCCTCTCTAGTGACTCTTGCGTGGAGTTCCACATCTTGGGTATTGATATCCCATACGTCACTAGCTCATGGACTCTTGCCAATTACATGAAAGAAAACATAATTTATGTAAGAGCTTACCTGATAAATTCATTTCTTTCATATTGGCAAGAGTCCATGAGGCCCACCCTTTTACTGGTGGTTATGATTTTTTTGTATAAAGCACAATTATTCCAAATTCCTTTGTTGATGCTTTTTACTCCTTTCTTATCACCCCACTACTTGGCTATTCGTTAAACTGAATTGTGGGTGTGGTGAGGGGTGTATTTATAGGCATTTTGAGGTTTGGGAAACTTTGTCCCTCCTGGTAGGATTGTATATCCCATACGTCACTAGGTCATGGACTCTTGCCAATATGAAAGAAATGAATTTATCAGGTAAGTTCTTACATAAATTATGTTTTTTCCTGTATTATTGTGAATTTTTCATTTTTTAATCTCTGTTTTACGTGCTTATAGTTTGTTTGTCGATTTAAATAGATGTGAGTTGTATGTTGACACTAATAGTAATAATTGTCTTTATTGACTGGGTATGTTTTCAAACAGGGTTGTTCTTTGTCTTTTTTCTGCATGTTCTCTAGTTGATAAAATCTCTCCTTATTCACAATCCTTTTTTTTCTAAAGCAAATGCAGTTTTATGTAAAGGGATATAAAACAGTCTGTTTCACTGTTGAAATAAAAAAGCAGTGGCTTATACCTAATAAAAATCCTTGCAATATGTATTATTCATTATTTTAAAAGGATTTTACCTTTTATTTTTTGTTTACTTAATGTGTGCAGTGTCCATTCCATCCTGTCTCAGTCCTAAAAGGGGGATAGGGTCTCTACAAGAGGGCATAGCTAGCTTGATGTAATACATCATCTAGAGTAACATGAGCTTATTAACTATTCAGTGAAAGCTAGAGCGACAGTAAGTCAGCTTTTGCCCATGCTCAGAAGAGGCAGAATGCAACTCCAGTTTTAAGCATGTCTGTTCCCTTTTTTAGCTGTAGGCAGGGGCTACCCTGACAAAAAGTTTTGATTTGCAAGAAAATGTCATTTGGTTGCTGTTTTTTTAACACAATCTGTTACTTTTTTGTTTACTTTGATTTAACATATATGTTTTTTTTTTTTACTAAAGGAGCACTGTTTTATACTCCTTCAACAACAAGTGTTCAGTTTGGAAACTACCATATCTTGAGTATGCAAATTATTCCATTTGTAGCTAGTGCTTTTTTCTATTTCAAGAGTGAAATTAATTAGTTCTCTTGTTCTGTTACTGTTTAGATAATGAAAGTATCATATGTCTAGAGAATGAACATGAAAGATTTAGTGTACAAATATAATTATCATATTAAAGGGACAGTATACTATAAAATTGTTTTTCTCTTAATGTGTTTCCAATTACTTTTTGTGACAGCTGCAGAGTATAAAATGTATGAGATTTGCTTTTATAAGGCTTATTTGTGTATATGAATTAGCTGATTTTGTGTTTTGAAGCCACAACCTAATGAAATGGGTTGAGCTTGTAGGTATAATCAGATCTCATTACTTTATCACATTGTATAAATATACCTGCTTCTTTATCTTATATCTGTCCATAAACCAATCAAAAATACTTGGAGAGAACAATGGAAAATTAACATTTTATTATCTTATCTCTTCTATACCCCACTGGGAGTGTAATTTCTTTTACTGGCTGTGTAAACACAGCTTGGCCTCAATGCGAAAAACTTTAAGGATAGGTGTGGATACCACAGGCTACATAAACAATTTTAAATGCCAATATAAGGGCAATGGAAATACTTGTAAACAATTTAATGCACTCCAGCAGGTAAAGTGGATCATTGGGAACAAATTAAAGGGGAGAACATTTTTGAGTAAACTGTCCCTTTAACCATGAATAGATTTGTGTAGCTTGGAGCCATTTGTCTCCTGCAGGTAAGTTTCAATCTATTGCCGTTCTTAGCTGCTACAGCAGCCCACAGCTAAAAACAATCGGCTAGATAAAAAGTTGTGCGTTAAGGTAAAAGAGCAGCGTTAAGAGGTCCTAACGCTGCTTTTTTACGCCCGCTGCTATTACGAGTCTTGCAGGTATAGGTGTACCGCACACTTCTTTGGCCTTACCGCAAAACGACTTACGTAAACTTTGTAAAGTCTTTTTTCTATGGGACTTCCATAGCGTCGGTATTACGAGTCTGTCCTGGGAGGCCAAAAAGTGAGCGGTACACCCTCTACCTCCAAGATCTCTAACGCATTTTAAAGTCAGTAGTTAAAAGTTTTATGGTACAACGCTGTAACATAAAACTCATAACTAAAGTGATAAAAAGTACACTAACACCCATAAACTACCTGTTAACCCCTAAACCAAGGCCCTCCCGCATCTCAAACACTAAAAAAAATTGTAACCCCTAATCTGCCACTCCGGACACCGCCGCAACCTACATTATATTTATGAACCCCTAATCTGCTGACCCCAACATTGCCGACACCTACATTATATTTATTAACCCCTAATCTGCCACCCCCAATCTCGTTGCAACCTACCTACACTTATTAACACCTAATCTGCCGCTCCGAACGTCGCCGCAACTATAATAAACATATTAACCCCTAAACCGCCGCACTCCCGCCTTGCAAACATTAGTTAAATATTATTAACCCCTAATCTGCCATCCCTAACATCGCCACCACCTACCTACATTTATTAACCCCTAATCTGCTGCCCCCAGCGTCGCCGCCGCTATACTAAATGTATTAACCCCTAAACCTAAGTCTAACCCTAATACCCCCTAACTTAAATATAATTTAAATAAATCTAAATAAAATTACTATAATTAACTACATTATTCCTATTTAAAACTAAATACTTACCTATAAAATAAACCCTAAGATAGCTACAATATAACTAATAGTTACATTGTAGCTATCTTAGGGTTTATTTTTATTTTACAGGCAAGTTTGTATTTATTTTAACTAGGTAGAATAGTTATTAAATAGTTATTAACTATTTAATAACTACCTAGCTAAAATAAATACAAATTGACCTGTAAAATAAAACCTAACCTAAGTTACAACACCTAACACTACACTACAATTAAATAAATTAACTAAATTAAATACAATTAATTAAATTAAATTAAATTAGCTAAATTACAAAAACAAACACTAAATTACAGAAAATAAAAAACAAAATACAGATCTTTAAACTAATTACACCTAATCTAATAGCCCTATCAAAATAATAAAAGCCCCCAAAATAAAAACAACCCTAGCTTAAACTAAACTATCAATAGCCCTTAAAAGGGCCTTTTGCGGGGCATTGCCCCAAAGTAATCAGCTCTTTTACCTGTAAAAAAAAATACAAACAACCCCCTCAACAGTAAAACCCACCACCCACACAACTAACCCCCCCAAATAAAATACTATTTAAAAAAACCTAAGCTCCCCATTGCCCTGAAAAGGGCATTTGGATGGGCATTGCCCTTAAAAGGGCAGTTAGCTCTTTTGCGGCCCAAACCCTAATCTAAAAAATAAAACCTACCCAATACACCCTTAATAAAACCTAACACTAACCCCCTGAAGATCGACTTACAGTTCTGAAGACCGGATATCCATTCTCAAGGAAGCAGCAGAAATCTTCATCCAACCGGGCCGAAGTCCTCAACGAAGCCGGGAGAAGTCTCCATCCTAGCCGGGTGAAGTGGTCCTCCAGACGGGCAGAAGTCTTCATCCAGATGGCATCTTCTATCTTCATCCATCAGACACGGAGCGGCTCCATCTTCAAGACATTCGTCGTGGAGCATCCTCTTCAAACGACGGCTTCTTACTGAATGACGGTTCCTTTAAGTGACGTCATCCAAGATGGCATCCCATAGATTCCGATTGGCTGATAGAATTCTCCGATTGGCTGATAGAATTGAAGTTCAATCCTATTGGCTGATTGGATCAGCCAATAGGATTTTTCCTACCTTAATTCCGATTGGCTGATAGAATCCTAAGGTAAGGTAATAAAATGTTAATTTTCCATTGTTCTCTCCAAGTATTGGTGATTGGTTTATTGACAGAAATAAGACAAAGAAGCTGAATATTTACACAATGTGATAAAGTAATGAGATCTTATTATACCTACAAGCTCAACCCATTTTATTAGGTTGTGGCTTCAAAATAAAAAATCAGCTAATTTTATTATTTTGGGGGGCTTTTTATTTTATTAGGGGGATTAGATTAGGTGTAATTAGTTTAAAAAATTGTAATAAGTTTTTATTTTCTGTAATTTAGTGTTTGTTGTTTTTCGTACTTTAGTTTATTTAATTTAATTGTAATTAATTGTAGGTAGTTTAGGTAATTAATTTAATTATAGTTTAGTGTTAGGTGTAATTGTAACTTAGGTTAGGATTTATTTTACAGGTATATTTGTATTTATTTTAACAAGGAAGTTATTAAATAGTTAATAACTATTTAATAACTATTCTACCTAGTTAAAATAAATACAAACGTGACTGTAAAAGAAAAATAAATCCTAAGATAGCTACAATGTAACTATTAGTTATATTATAGCTAGATTAGGGTTTATTTTATAGGTAAGTATTTAGTTTTAAATAGGAATAATTTATTTAATTGTAGTAATTTTATTTAGATTTATTTAAATTATATTTGTTAGGGGGGTGTTAGGGTTAGGGTTATACTTAGGTTTAGGGGTTAATACCTTTAATATAGTTGCGGTGACGTTGGGGTCGGCAGATTAGGGGTTAATAAATGTAGGTAGGTGTCAGCGATGTTAGGGGCGGCAGATTATGGGTTAATAATATTTAAATAGTGTTTGCGAGGCGGGAGTGCGGCGGTTTAGGGGTTAATACATTTATTAAAGTGGCGGCGATGTCCGTCGGCAGATTAGGGGTTAAAATTTTTATTTAAGTGTTTGCGATGTGGGGGGGCCTCGGTTTAGGGGTTAATAGGTAGTTTATGGGTGTTAGTGTACTTTTTAGCACTTTAGTTAAGTGTTTTATGTTACGGCATTAGCCCATAAAACTCTTAACTACTGACTTTTAAAGGAGGTAGGAGTCTTGACAGGAGAGGGTGTACCGCTCACTTTTTCTAAGACTCGTAATACCGACGTTAGGCAAATCCCATTTAAAGGATAGGATACGCAATTGACGTAAGGGGATTCGCGGTATGCTCGAGTCGCGGAAGAAAAGTGAGCGGTACACCTGTACCTGCCAGACTCGTAATACCAGCGGGCGTTAAAAAGCAGCGTTGGGACCTCTCAAAACTGCTTTTTAAGGCTAACGCAAGACTCTAGTCTAGGCGATTGTTATTTTATTTTGAATAAACAATAAAAGCTATGTTTTACCCCTTCTACTGGGGGATTTTTAATGTGGTTTCTTGGAACCCCTTTGTTCAGTATCCTAAGTGTTGTGGAGTGCTACGTATGTACATTCTTTTCTATTGCTAAGCAGTATAACCTTTCTAGTGTTTGCACATGTGTAGCAACTCTCCCTTAAAAACATTCAGTGTAACCTAGGTTCCAAAATGGTGGCACCCATGATTGGGGGATGAAATAAACCTGCGCACAGCTTTAAAGGGACATGTCAAGCAAAATCAAACTGTTATGTTTAAATAAAGGATACAATTTAAAATACTTTTCAGTGCAGTTTTATTAGCTTATGTAATGTTTCTCTTGCTATCATTTGTTTAAAAACATCAGAATGATCAAAAATGAAAGTAAAAAAGTCTTTGGGTTCTGATCATTTTCATTAAAGGATGTTAAAAGAATATTGATCTGTGTTAGCTGCCTCATTAGCTGAACTATTTAAGCAATCACTATTGATAGAAGTTGTTGTGGATAATTGAAAAAAATATATGTAAAACCACTCCATAATAAAGGCAGTAGAGAAAACTCTGGTAACTACAGGTATAAATATATATTTTATTTATGCAAATGCCTTACAAAATGGAGTGTATTCAGCAGAGGGGGCAGTTACTAGTGATGTTTGTCAGGTGTCAGTTCTGGATTTAGCAGGTAGTTGGTGCCTACACATATATATATACCTCTTGTCATTGGTTCGCAGATATTTTTTATCTAGTTCCCAGTAGTACATTGCTGCTCTGAAGCTGTTTCGGGGGATCAGAGAGGATGGGGGGGTAAAGGGGGATCCTACATTGCAGAAAATATAAAAATTAAATAAAAAAATATTTTAGTTAAAAAAAAAAAATGCCTTACATTTTCATACTGGCAGACTGTCTGCCAGTACCTAAGATGGGGGTGACCATGGGGGTGAGGGAGGGAAGAAAGCTGTTTGGGAGGGTAATCTCTACACTAAAGCTAAAATTAACCTTTTTAAGCTACCTAATTAACAACTTCATTGCCAGGAATAATAGTAGTGTGTTGCGCAGGTGCAATTAGTGGCCTCATGATTGCAAAAGCAGTATGTAAATAATTTCAGTGAGAAACCGTTTGTGAAACCGTTTTTATTTGATCGCATTTGGCGGTGAAATGGTGGCATGGAATGTACCAAAATGGGCCTAGATCAATACCTTGGGTTGTCTACTTAAAATATATATATAGTTTGACAGGTAAAAAAAACAAAAACAAGGCTCTATTTCTGTTTAAATGGAATAATAGCAAAAATGCTAAAAAAAACTCTGGTGTTTTGGGCAAGTTTTATCTATGAAAGTCCCGGTAGTGAAGGGGTTAAACAGTGCATCTAGCTATAAGCTGTAATGTTCACTAGATTACCACAGACTTTTATCATAGAGTGGCCGAAGCTACTGCACTCTAAGGGGCATATTTATCAAAGTGCGAGCAGACATGATAAGATGTAGCGTATCATGTCCGCTGCACAACGATAAATGCCGACAGTCTGGTGAACTGCTTGTGCGATACCGGCCCCTGCAGATTTAGAAGGGGGTGTCAATCAACCCGATTGTATTCGATTGGGTTGATTTCTGTCCGCCGCAAGTTATGGAGCAGCGGAGCTGGATAATTCGGCCCCTTAAGCTCCCTCTGTAGGTTGCTTGCATAACATTACATCACACACTGCTGCAACATAGTGCTGATCCTGGACCTACTGCAGTATGCTCTTGTAAAAAGGGACAAGATTTCAACAAAAGAGACTAAGGGGTAGATTTAACAAGGGCTGACCGGCTGCGGTCTTCAATCCGCCCGATCCTATACGATTGGGCTGATTGACACCCCCTGCTAGCGGCCGCGAATCGGCAGGGGGCAGCATTGCACAAGCAGTTCTGGTGAACTGCTTGTGTAATGATAAATGCTGACAGCGTATGCTGTCTGCATTCAGCGATGTCTGTCGGACATGATATGATACAGCGTATCATGTCGTACAGACATTGGTAAATCTACCCCTAAGAGAACGATGTACAGAAGTAAAATGGAAGTTTATTTTTTTATTGTATGCTTAGTTGAATGTTGACTTACACGTCCTTTTTATAGGTAAATTGAACTTAAAGGGACACTAAACCCAATTTTTTTCTTTCATGATTCAGGTACAGAATACAATTTTAAACAACATTCCAATTTACGTCTATTATCTAATTTGCTTCATTCTTTAGATATCCTTTGCTGAAGAAATAGCAATGCACATGGATGAGCCAATCACATGATGCATCTATATGCAGCCACCAATCAGCAGCTACTAAGCCTATTCAGATATACTTTTCAGCAAAGGATGTCAAGAGAATGAAGCAATATAGATAATAGAAGTAAATTAGAAAGTTGTTTAAAATTGCATTCTCTTTCTAAATCATGAAAGAAAAAAATGTGGGTTTAATGTCCCTTTAATAAATAAAAGTCAATGGTTTGGTCTTAAACACACCTACTCTTGGCAGAAAACTATTTAGTAAAGGAAAGTTGCTGTCATTCTATGTTCAAGATGAAAAATACAAGTGTGTTCATTAGCTTAAGGAAGCACCTGAATGAAAACTGTCAGGCTCAAAAGTTTCATTTATTCACTAGAAAACATAGCACAAATAATATTCTTGAAAACTCAGAATTTGTAATCAAGTCCTGAATACAGAAATGAAGGCCTTCAGAGTTAAAAGGAAAACAAACCATGAATCAGACATAAAAATGCAGAAACCATGTGAATGACTGGAAACAAAATTAAATCTAAATGTGTCTTTACTTATAAGTGAATGACTCAGCAATCACATGGTGTACCAGAACCAAACACTTTAGGCAAACTCATTTAACATATGTCATGAATATTCTTAAAAGAATGTATGATTCAGGGGGACTTCCTGTGTCTTTTGGAAAAAATATCTGTAAAATGAAAGAAACTTATAGTAGCATTCTGCTAACAGAACTGAGTGAAAATATTTTAATAAGGTTACTTATGAAAGGCTTAATTTCCTGTGAATGTAAAAATTGCTTATATTAAACAGATGGCATGCAAGCGAGATACAGTGTTTTATGCACTCATCATTTTCATCATTAAAATAAATTAAACAAGGGAGTCAGACTTATTTTTCCATATTATTCATATTTTTTTCTCAGTTTCCATGTCGTTAAATATTTTTTTTTTCTTTTAAAAATCAAGGAGAAAAACTTTGAGGTGTATGTATACAATTGTAGGGAATTTTTAACACTAAGGCCTAGATTTAGAGTTCGGCGGTAAAAGGGCTGTTAACGCTCCGCGGGCTTTTTTCTGGCCGCACCATAAATTTAACTCTGGTATCGAGAGTTAAAACAAATGCTGCGTTAGGCTCCAAAAAAGGAGCGTAGGGCATTTTTACCGCAAATGCAACTCTCGATACCAGAGTTGCTTACGGACGCGGCCGGCATCAAAAACGTGCTCGTGCACGATTCCCCCATAGGAAACAATGGGGCTGTTTGAGCTGAAAAAAAACCTAACACCTGCAAAAAAGCAGCGTTCAGCTCCTAACGCAGCCCCATTGTTTCCTATGGGAAAACACTTCCTACGTCTGCACCTAACACTCTAACATGTACCCCGAGTCTAAACACCCCTAACCTTACACTTATTAACCCCTAATCTGCCGCTCCCGCTATCGCTGACCCCTGCATTACACTTTTAACCCCTAATCTGCCGCTCCGTAAACCGCCGCAACCTACGTTATCCCTATGTACCCCTAATCTGCTGCCCTAACATCGCCGACCCCTATGTTATATTTATTAACCCCTAATCTGCCCCCACAACGTCGCCGACACCTACCTTCAATTATTAACCCCTAATCTTCCGATCGGAGCTCACCGCTATTCTAATAAATGTATTAACCCCTAAAGCTAAGTCTAACCCTAACACTAACACCCCCCTAAGTTAAATATAATTTACATCTAACGAAATTAATTAACTCTTATTAAATAAATGATTCCTATTTAAAGCTAAATACTTACCTGTAAAATAAATCCTAATATAGCTACAATATAAATTATAATTATATTATAGCTATTTTAGGATTAATATTTATTTTACAGGCAACTTTGTAATTATTTTAACCAGGTACAATAGCTATTAAATAGTTAAGAACTATTTAATAGCTAAAATAGTTAAAATAATAACAAATTTACCTGTAAAATAAATCCTAACCTAAGTTACAAATAAACCTAACACTACCCTATCAATAAAATAATTAAATAAACTACCTACAATTACCTACAATTAACCTAACACTACACTATCAATAAATACATTAAATAAAATACCTACAATTACCTACAATTAACCTAACACTACACTATCAATAAATTAAATAAACACAATTGCTACAAATAAATACAATTAAATAAACTAGCTAAAGTACAAAAAATAAAAAAGAACTAAGTTACAGAAAATAAAAAAATATTTACAAACATAAGAAAAATATTACAACAATTTTAAACTAATTACACCTACTCTAAGCCCCCTAATAAAATAACAAAGCCCCCCAAAATAAAAAATTCCCTACCCTATTCTAAATTAAAAAAGTTACAAGCTCTTTTACCTTACCAGCCCTGAACAGGGCCCTTTGCGGGGCATGCCCCAAGAAGTTCAGCTCTTTTGCCTGTAAAACAAAACATACAATACCCCCCCCAACATTACAACCCACCACCCACATACCCCTAATCTAACCCAAACCCCCCTTAAATAAACCTAACACTAATCCCCTGAAGATCTTCCTACCTTGTCTTCACCATCCAGGTATCACCGATCGGTCCTGGCTCCAAGATCTTCATCCAACCCAAGCGGGGGCTAGACATCCACTGAAGAAGTCCAGAAGAGGGTCCAAAGTCTTCCTCCTATCCGGCAAGAAGAGGACATCCGGACCGGCAAACATCTTCTCCAAGCGGCATCTTCGATCTTCTTCCATCCGGTGCGGAGCGGGTCCATGTTGAAGCAGGCGACGCGGATCCATCCTCTTCTTCCGATGTCTCCCGACGAATGACGGTTCCTTTAAGGGACGTCATCCAAGATGGCGTCCCTCGAATTCCGATTGGCTGATAGGATTCTATCAGCCAATCGGAATTAAGGTAGGAATTTTCTGATTGGCTGATGGAATCAGCCAATCAGAATCAAGTTCAATCCAATTGGCTGTTCCGATCAGCCAATAGAATGCGAGCTCAATCTGATTGGCTGATTGGATCGGCTTTGGACCCTCTTCTGGACTTCTTCAGTGGATGTCTAGCCCCCGCTTGGGTTGGATGAAGATCTTGGAGCCAGGACGGATCGGTGATACCTGGATGGTGAAGACAAGGTAGGAAGATCTTCAGGGGATTAGTGTTAGGTTTATTTAAGGGGGGTTTGGGTTAGATTAGGGGTATGTGGGTGGTGGGTTGTAATGTTGGGGGGGGTATTGTATGTTTTGTTTTACAGGCAAAAGAGCTGAACTTCTTGGGGCATGCCCCGCAAAGGGCCCTGTTCAGGGCTGGTAAGGTAAAAGAGCTTGTAACTTTTTTAATTTAGAATAGGGTAGGGAATTTTTTATTTTGGGGGGCTTTGTTATTTTATTAGGGGGATTAGAGTAGGTGTAATTAGTTTAAAATTGTTGTAATATTTTTCTTATGTTTGTAAATATTTTTTTATTTTCTGTAACTTAGTTCTTTTTTATTTTTTGTACTTTAGCTAGTTTATTTAATTGTATTTATTTGTAGCAATTGTGTTTATTTAATTTATTGATAGTGTAGTGTTAGGTTAATTGTAGGTAATTGTAGGTATTTTATTTAATGTATTTATTGATAGTGTAGTGTTAGGTTAATTGTAGGTAATTGTAGGTAGTTTATTTAATTATTTTATTGATAGGGTAGTGTTAGGTTTATTTGTAACTTAGGTTAGGATTTATTTTACAGGTAAATTTGTTATTATTTTAACTATTTTAGCTATTAAATAGTTCTTAACTATTTAATAGCTATTGTACCTGGTTAAAATAAATACAAAGTTGCCTGTAAAATAAATATTAATCCTAAAATAGCTACAATGTAATTATAATTTATATTGTAGCTATATTAGGATTTATTTTACAGGTAAGTATTTAGCTTTAAATAGGAATAATTTATTTAATAAGAGTTAATTTATTTCGTTAGATGTAAATTATATTTAAGTTAGGGGGGTGTTAGTGTTAGGGTTAGACTTAGCTTTAGGGGTTAATCAATTTATTAGAATAGCGGTGAGCTCCGGTCGTCAGATTAGGGGTTAATAAATATAATATAGGGGTCGGCGGTGTTAGGGGCAGCAGATTAGGGGTACATAGGGATAACGTAGGTGGCGGCGCTTTGCGGTCGGAAGATTAGGGGTTAATTATTTTAAGTAGCTGGCGGCGATGTTGTGGGGGGCAGATTAGGGGTTAATAAATATAATATAGGGGTCGGCGGTGTTAGGGGCAGCAGATTAGGGGTACATAAGTATAACGTAGGTGGCGGTTGGCAGATTAGGGGTTAAAATTTTTAATCGAGTGTCGGCGATGTGGGGGGAGCTCGGTTTAGGGGTACATAGGTAGTTTATGGGTGTTAGTGTACTTTAGGGTACAGTAGTTAAGAGCTTTATGAACCGGCGTTAGCCCAGAAAGCTCTTAACTCCTGCTATTTTCAGGCGGCTGGAATCTTGTCGTTAGAGCTCTAACGCTCACTGCAGAAACGACTCTAAATACCGGCGTTAGAAAGATCCCATTGAAAAGATAGGCTACGCAAATGGCGTAGGGGGATCTGCGGTATGGAAAAGTCGCGGCTGTAAAGTGAGCGTTAGACCCTTTAATCACTGACTCCAAATACCAGCGGGCGGCCAAAACCAGCGTTAGGAGCCTCTAACGCTGGTTTTGACGGCTACCGCCGAACTCTAAATCTAGGCCTAAGAAAACAAGCAAGGAACTAATAATACTCTTATGTTAAATCACTTGAAAGTGATGCAGCATAACTGCAAAAAACTGACATGAAAATATCACCTAAACATCTCTATGTAAAAAGAGAAGATATTTTACCTCACAATTTCCCCAGCTCACCAGAGTAGGTGCTCTGTGAACAGTTATACTTCAGCTGATGACCAGCTGCAAGTTGAAAGATAAAAAACAATAGCCAATCAGTATCAGCAGTGCTGACGTCATTCATTGCTTTACTGTGATCTCATGAGATTTTATAATAATCTTCCTTAAACTGAATAGGAAAATAACATGACTGTGCTTGCACATGCCAGATGAACACTCCCTTGCAAGTCCCGGGACTAGCATTCTGATTGGCTGCTTAAAGTACAGTGGAGTGTGAATACTTGGGGGGATATTTATCAAAGCGTCAACTATGTTGCATTCGCGGGCGTCAATATGCTCGCCAAACATTGTGGCCACGGATCTGAATACAATCTCCTTATTTAGAAAAAAAACTGTCAAAAATACACGTGTCAAGTACAGTGCGAAGAGCATCGGACTGATGTTAACTAACAGTCATCGATGGCGTGGCTATTCAGCTTTTTCCCAACTTTATTTATACCATTTCATTACTGTCCACAAACAAGCACATTTCTCTTTAGCACATTATTGTATATAGTGTAAATGTATTCTTTTTCTGAGTAGGATTAATTGTGACTATAGCAAGTAGCAACATATTTATAGCAAGTAGCAACATATTTGGTGCAAAGTGGAAATTGAATTATTAGAATTCTTTTTAATATTGGACATACATATTTTAGTATGTACATACATATTTGCATGTCCCTAAGTTCCTTTTTTTTGTTCTAAACAATGTTGTCTGTCATATCTCTGTGTTTATTTATACCACTATATGTATATATTGTAAATGTATTATTATTCTGAGTAGGAATAATTGCAAATAGAACATGTAATCAGAGTATCATATGTATTTATTTGCAATCTATGGATATTTTAAAGGGATAGGAAAGTAAAAATTTAAGTTGCACTAGTGGGAGCTAGCTGCTAATTGGTGCCTGCACACATTTGTCTCTTGTGATTGGTTAAATAGATGTGTTCAGCTAGCTGCCAGTAGTGCAATGTTGTTCCTTCAGCAAAGGATAACAAAGCACATTTGAGAATAGAAGTAAATTGGAAAGTTGCTTAAAATTCATGAAAGAATATTTTGGGGTTTCCTGTCCCTTTAAGAGCTGGGCCAGGTTTCTCTCTGCACCTGTCTAACCCCTGCTGATTGCAATCTATTTTTAAAATCCACCCCTTCACAGGTGTTATAAAATGGGCTGGCATATAAGATGACATTTCTTACTGAAAAATAAATTCAAGAAAAGGAAGAAATACACTAAAGGTGATTATAATTTCATGACAGTTTAAAGTTAGGTGGACTATCCCTTTGAGCTATCATCTTAAGATTATATTGAATCAAACATCAATTCAAATTTTTAAATCCTTGTCTCAAATATTACACTGTGTGTCCTAATGTCAGCATCAATGTTTATCTTTAATACTAATTTCACATATACATACTTTCAAAGTATAATACACAATGTAACAAATGACACTTACAAGTTCTGATGAGTGATCAATGACACAAGTATCGAGCAATTTGATTCATTAGTGATAGTTTTTAATGTGTATTTGAATCAGATTGGCCAATGTCATAAATCATGTGATTATATGGTATATTAGAATTGCATGATTCTGCCCAGTTAGGCTCAATTTTATAGTGTTAGTACCGGTCTATTTTGGGACACCTTGTAAGTGGTGACTGGCTGAGCAGAATATGGCCATATTGTGTGACTAAGATCCCAACTTTATTTAAAAATTTAAAAAATATTAAGCAGGCAATTTTTTGCAGCATTTAAAAATATGTGAAAAATATGTGAAAAAATGTGGTCTGTTTTTGTCTTATACTTATTTTGGTAATTTTGGCAGCACTCCTACAATATGTGCATTAATATATAAGATGTTTTTGTTTAGATGTGCTTAACCCAATCCCCTTGTTGTATTAATCATGTGATTATGCATATTCCAAGTGTGTGGGTTATTTAGGAGTTTGCGCCATAATTGGTGCGAAAAGTGTTGCGTCAAATATGGCACGAAGTGGAGAGTGTATTACATGGTGCACATATATTTTTCCAACAAATAAAAAAGGAAGTTAGCTATATTATGTTGTGTACTTATTTCATTTTTATCTCTATATCTATTAGTGTGACAAGTTTGGGGCAAGTTTGCACCAAATACTGTAGGTAGAAATAATATTGTATCCTTGATTTGTAATGAGAGACAAAGTTGTAGCATAATCCATCAGTACTAATGAATTTTTCATTTGTATCCCTATATTTACTAGTGCACAAAATGTGTAGCAATAATATTGTTTGATTTAGAAAGGGTATACAATTTTAATAAAGTTTCTAATTTACTTTTATTATGTAATATACTTCATTCTCTTGCAGACTCCCATTGAGTTCTATGACATCCGCAACCTGAAGGGTGACCGATTAAAAAACAGGTATGCTGAGTCAGAACAGACGCGAGCACAACTGTAGAAATTTTGATAACTTCATGAGAGCTTCAAATAATGTCGAATAGGAGGGCGAATGAACACGATTATGCTCGAATTCCACTGGTTTTCAACTCGCATCGATGTGCGTCGGATTGAGATTGCGGGATCATATGTTATGTCACAAATTTCAACATTTGCCGATCTTGACGCTTTGATAACTACGTGGATCAGTCTCGCAAAAATTATTTTTTAAATAACTGTAAGAAATCTGTTGATTCAACTGTCTCAGATTTTGTTGGATTGTCACAATATGGAAGCTATGTACCTGATGCCACACTCTAGACTCCTGAGTACAGCTAAGCAACCCTATGATCTGCCCATTTCACATCCAGGTCCCCCCATACCCACCAAGCTTTATCTATTCCTTACTCAAACTCTTCTCCAGTGTCATGTGATTCTGCCCCCTAGTTTGTTATGATTCCACTTCCTGACTAATTTACCAAGTGGATGGTTTTTAATTGGTATTCAAGAAAGTATGATTTATAATATCAAAAGAAGACTGAAGACCTCAGTGGCTGGTAAGTGACACATTTAAAGGGAGATGAAACACTTGGGAACTTAAAAGTAAAATGTTAAAGGGGCATTATAGTAAACATTATAGTAAACAAATACATGCTCTGATCTGTTAGAGCTTGTAATTTTAAGACTAGTGACCCTGCACTTCTGCGCTTTTAACCCCCACAAAAGAGTTAAATATACAGGAGAAATATTGTTTGGCACTTGTCGAGCACGGCTGTTCCTGAGCAGAAAAAGCAGCTGAAGGCTCGCATGGAAACAGGGGCATCAAGCTCCATTGGGAGCTTGATAATTCGGCCCCATGGAATCACCATTGCTGATCATCACTATTTTCTGCTCATTCCTGAGCAGTATTTTTACTGTGTCTTTAACCCCTTTGCAGGGGTTAAACACACAGTAGAGCATGGTTGCTGGTTTTAAAATCACATGCTCCTCTAACAGGTTAGAGTATGTCTTTTTTTTTTTTTTTACCATAATGGCCCTTTAAAAAAAAAATGGAAAAACCTAACACCTACTTGCAGGCAAACCTGAATGCATATATTCATGTGCGCTAACCAGACATGAAAATTTTAATATTTCACATTCCAATATTCTTCACATATGTTCAAATTATATATAGGTATAGATATATACAGATATATATATATAGGAATATCTATTTAGAAATACTTAAAACATTTTCTGCTATGTGCAGAATATAGGAATGTGAAATATTTACAGTAAATACATAGTTAAAACCTTTATTAAAAATGAATATTGCACACACACACACAGGTCGTACAGGTCTTTTTTTTTTTTTTTTTCAAACTTTTAATGTGGAACGTTTTCGGGGAATTATAACCCCATCATCAGCATACAACAGTGATAATAATAAAGAATTTTATAGTGTTTTACAAACAAAGTGTACCAATCACAAACCTCACATCTCCCCCAGCTTTCGCGGCAAAATTATCGTCAGTGGAACGCATAATGCGTTCCACCGTCATGGCTCAGACCGGAAGTTTGAAACGTCACTTCCGGTTTATGGCCAAATTACGTGTTATGTATAATCAAACAACAAATGTCAAAAAAACCTGATTAGCACCCAGGTTGTACACACAGTGTGTCAGTGTAAAGTGATCAGTGCCTAGACAATTAGCATCATTAATACACTCAATTTCTCGTGTCTAAACTGTGTAGGTGTATGTATACATTGTTATGGCAACCACTGCCATAGAAACAATAATAAACAACAGCTCAAGTGCATACGTATATTAAAGTGAGTAACAATGACCGTATAAGTGAAAAAACTTCTATATATTAGAGTATTTAAAACGGGATATGATAAATACATTATCCCTAAAGTTGAACATGTCAAAAATTAAAATCAAAATCAAATTGGGTTACACTGTTGTGCCATTAATAACACATCCCCAATGGTTATAAGGGGTTACTCCAAATTTCGTTGCAGAATTACGTGTGATAGATATGAGCTAGGATAAAGCTGAACCAACTACAAACATTAAGATAGATGGGAGAACTATTAGACCAGTGTCACTGATCTGAACATATATGTGCAGTTCACATCTCTGTCAACCTTGAGACCAAATGTGATAACGCCGGCCGTACATTATATCAATAAATAAATGCATTGTATCAAAAGATAAATACTTTGTAAGATAGAAGATAAATGTATACAGTATCAATAGATAAATATATTTATAGGATCAACGATAGATAAGCTACCTAAAAAACCTAATGGATATGTTATATCGATCGCTAAATATATTAGTTAGATCGAAGATAGAAATATTGCCTATACAATAAACCTCATAGGTGTTAGGTAGCTACCATAATGATATACACAGTGGGGCTCATTTGAGGACATATGTTCAAGACACATCTTGGTCACATTCCTATGATAAATTATGTTAATCGCACTTAATACTTGATATCAATTGATAAATATTTTTCAAAAACAAAGATAAATATACTGTGAATGCATTTTCAAATTGGGTATCAATATGTTTTTTGAAACAAGAAGTACATGCAACATGTATTCTCATATAATCACACAGAAATCCCATATTGCCTAGACTGTTAAGACTTTAGTGCAGATGTGAGTAACTAACACAGGTAGGCCAGGCTTCCACATTGTGTATTGGAATAAAAAATGATCCCAACCCACAGTGCTGAGAGAATAATGCCGGGAACCCCCTACCTAAAGAGGGGACACCGCAAATTACAACTCAGAGCCACCATGCCACCCTGGCAGTACTCCAAGTAGGTAGCACATTAAAGAAGATTTTTAAAGTCTGGCATGGTATTCAGGCCACCAGGTATGATAGTCCCTAGGTGGAACATCCACTGTGCTTCACATTTAAGAAGCTGCTTGTTGCGGTCTCCGCCACGTTCCAATGGTGGTATATGATCTATCAATATGTAGCGTATCGAGGAAACCGAATGTCCCTCATTTGTGCAATGTCGCGCCACTGGCTGCTCTGAAGTTCCTTCCTTAATGGCCGTTCTTATGGCATGTCGATGATTAGCCATCCTTTCACGTAATGTTCCTGACGTCTTGCCAACATAGAACCTCGAGCATGGGCAAAACAGAAGATACACTACGTGCGTCGTAGTGCATGTTATGGAGTGTCTAATATTGAAAGACCGGTTCGTATGTGGATGGTGGAAAACCTTCGTGCCAATTAGGCCATTGCATGTAGTGCAACCTAAACATCGGTATGATCCCCTGATGTTTCTTTTAGTGCCGGTGTTGTAACTTGCTTTAGGGTCTGTTCTCATTAATAGATCTTTGAGGTTAGTGCCTCTCTTGAAACCCACCATGGGACTTAGATTATTGGTGAACGTGAGCTTTGGGTCGGAAGACATAATAGGCCAATGTTGGCGTAGAATCCGGCCAGTGCCCTTTGTGGCAGGAGTAAAGGTAGTGGACATAATCAATTTGTCTACAGTATCCCGTTTAGATTTCGTTTGTATCAGTTCCGCTTGTGTCAAAGTGGATACAGCTTCCACAGATTCTTGAATCACAGATGCCTTGTACCCTCTCGAGCGGAACCTCTCACCCAATCCAATCAGTTGGGAGACCCCTGTTGCAATATTCAAATTATTTCTCATAGTTCTTATACATTGTGATTTGACAATACCCTTCAACAGTGCAGGGGGATGACAGCTGTCTGCCCTGAGTAAAGAATTACGATCAGTGGGCTTATGGTACAGCATGGTCCCAAGTTTATCTGTGTCTTTAAAGGCTGTCAGATCCAAAAAATTGATGGATTGTTCATCCACCGTCATTTTAAATTTTACATTATCTGTACAGTTATTGTAAAAGTTGTACCAAGCCTGGAGTCCCTCCATGCCCCCCCGCCATACCAAAAAGATGTCATCTATATATCTGTAATAACAGATAATAGATGTATCAGTATGAGACCATAAATACAAGTTCTCAAATTGTGACATATAAATATTGGCATAGGCAGGGGCCATGGAGGAACCCATGGCAGTACCAGCCACCTGCAGATAGAATCTCTTTTCAAATCTGAAATAGTTTTTAAATAAACAATATTCAATCAGAGAAGATAGATATTCTATCGGGGGACCATCATACCTAGGGTTGTCAATAAGGTGTTCTTGTACTGCCTTTAGTCCCTCGTGATGAGGTATGATGGTATACAGACTGTTGACATCCAGACTCACGAGTAAATCGTCATGCTGGATGTCAACAGACCGTATCTTCCTAATGAAATCATTGGTGTCCATGATGTAGGAACGTATCCCCTTAACCACCGGTTGGAGTAACACATCCACAAACTGAGCTACAGGTTGAGTTAATGACTCATGTGCCGAAACTATCGGACGGCCCGGTGGATGGTCCAAGGTTTTGTGGATTTTGGGGATAGAGTACAGAATGGGTACTTTGGGATATTTAGTAGTACTAAATTCCAAAATATGTTCTGATAGAAAACCCTGTTCAAATCCCAATGCTAGAAGGGTATCTAATTGTGTTTTGTAAGTGTTAGTGGGATCATTGGTTAATGATGTGTATGTATTTGCATCAGACAGCTGATCCAGAATGTCAGTTCTATAATCAGTATAGTTAAGTAACACTATGGCTCCGCCCTTGTCGGCGGGCCTAATTACAATGGAGGAGTCAGCTTGGAGGGTTTGAATAGCCCTCTGTTCGTCCCTAGATAGATTGTGTTTCCACAGTGTTTCTGTTCTCTCAGTATCAAGGTCTTCAGAGACCAATCTTAGAAAGGTTTTAGTACTAGAGCTACAATTAACAGGCTCAAAAGTAGTGGGTAACTTACATTTGAGTTCAACCTGAGTTTTAGTACAAGAAGTTTCTTTATTCTGGAAAAATTCCTTGATTTTAAGGGATCTATTAAGTTTATATCAATCAAACTTTAAATCAAATTCAGAAACAGGTACACTTGGGACAAAAGAAAGGCCTTTATTAAGTACTTTACGCTCACTTACCGTGAGGGTGTGTGTACTAAGATTGATAATTATGTCCTCTGGCGTGGACGTCTTGGGGGCCTGTGTCTGATGCCCTGCCCTCCTAATGTGGGGTCTGTTGTGTCTCCCCCTCCCGTGATCGTGTAGTCACCTCTAAAAAATGGGTCGGTGTAGGTTTTTTCACCTATACGGTCATTGTTACTCACTTTAATATACGTATGCACTTGAGCCGTTGTTTATTATTGTTTCTATGGCAGTGGTTGCCATAACAATGTATACATACACATACACAGTTTAGACACGAGAAATTGAGTGTATTAATGATGCTAATTGTCTAGGCACTGATCACTTTACACTGACACACTGTGTGTACAACCTGGGTGCTAATCAGGTTTTTTTGACATTTGTTGTTTGATTATACATAACACGTAATTTGGCCATAAACCGGAAGTGACGTTTCAAACTTCCGGTCTGAGCCATGACGGTGGAACGCATTATGCGTTCCACTGACGATAATTTTGCCGCGAAAGCTGGGGGAGATGTGAGGTTTGTGATTGGTACACTTTGTTTGTAAAACACTATAAAATGCTTTATTATTATCACTGTTGTATGCTGATGATGGGGTTATAATACCCCGAAAACATTCCACATTAAAAGTTTGAAAAAAAAAAGACCTGTGAGTGCAAACGTCTGTTCCTGTATACTGCCTTATCTTTGCACCCAGGCTGTCCGCATTTGGTGGGTTAAGCTGGAAGATGTATATTATATATATATATATATATATATATATATATATGTCTATATATGTATACATATGTATTTATGTGTCTATATGTGTTATTATCAGTGTAACTATACTTTTTAAAGCACTTTTTATATGTTTTGTGCAACTTTTTAGTTTTGCAAAAAAATTTGAGGCCTATTTATCAAGCTCCGAATGGAACTTGAGGGCCCGCTTTTCTGGCGACCGCTGCTCCATAACCCTGTCCGTCTGCTCTAAGCAGTATGATCGGGTTGATTGACAACCCCCTGCTGGCGGCAGATTGGCCGCGAATCTGCAGGGGCGGCATTGCACCAGCAGCTCTTATGAGCTGCTGGTGCAATGCTGAATACGGAGAGCGTATTGCTCTCCGCATTCAGCTATGTCTGTCGTACCTGATCTGCACTGTCGGATCAGGTCCGACAGACATTTGATAATTCGGCCTCTATATCAGAGCTCTGAAGTCATTCTAGCGTAAATCGCAATTGCACTCAAGCGATCAAATTTATTTTCAACTCGTAATATGAGCGATAAGCCCAACAAGCACAAACACTCACAATAAACCCCTTATCGCTCGCGCATAAACGTTTGGGCTCCACACGTAATCTAGCCCTTTGTAATTACAAGACATTTCTGTTGTGTTGCTATAGAATAATATATCAGCCAAGTCTTAACATTTTTAAAATAAAGTAACATCCTTTCTACTGCAATTATTTTTCAATAGTCTGCAGACAACAAGGCTAGCTACTGTCATAAAGTTAGTATAATGTACATTGTTTTGCAGCTGTTATCTGATAAATCAAATTAGGGACAGATATGTAGCCGAGTTAGCTGTGATAAGTCAGCAGGGTACATTTCAATTTCTGAGAATTAGAAAATGCTCAATTTTCAGAGATATATTACATGAGAGGGGCAAAATAAATAATGAGATTATAATACAAAGTTGTTTCGTTATGCATAACTATACATTTTATACCCAAATTTAAAGGTGTTTACTTTCCCTTTTATGTTCCAAATTGCCAAAATCATCTACATTATTGACAGCATTTCCTTAGAGTAGTGGTTGAGCTTATTTACATCTATCTCTGGCCTCATTAAAGGAAGAGAAGGTAAGGATACTTACCAGAGTTCTCATGTCATCTTGCAAATCAGTAATAACATTACAGGTTTAAAAGCTTTAATGTATTTACTTTTCACGTATATATCTCTAGCAGTTTAGAGTTTGGTATACATGTACTCATTAATCCAAATCAGCCAAAGCACTATAGGACTGCAACACCCTAAATACCATGTAGAGAAGAGACATGCAGATTACAAAGATATGAATCCCACCATCTAGGCACATCAGTCCTATCATTATGAACATTCAGTTGTCTGATTCTAGCAGTGTGTGTCTCAACACACAGCCCTGTAGGAAGGGCGCCGCTAGGCAGCTGCTTATTATGCATATTGGGAAACTTAATCCTATTTTCAACTTAACTCATGAATTTTAAATTAAGTTGTGAAATTCAATACAACTCCGTAATCAATGTAAACATCTAATGAAAGCAAATTTGACAAAACATGTCTATAAAATAAAAAAAATAAAAAAATATGTATTTAGTTGTTGGCATTAAAAAAGAGACTAAATAAAGTCTAATTTATAGGGAAATCTCTTCACAGTGCTGGGTGTTCATTAGTTTCAAAACATGCAGGATTTGTCACGCCGCTCCGTCTTGACAGCGTCTCTGCCTTTCCTACCACGGTCGTTGCCATGGTTGTTGCAGATGTCATTGACGCATGCCGCTTCTGGCCTCTGATGCCACTCTCCTGTTTGATGTTCTTGGTGCGAACCTGCGCCTATGTAAGTATACCTCTCACTTTATGCCCTTTGCTCATGTATAGGTGTTGCTGTGTGTGCTCCTGGGTGCTTATATTTTCTACCTGAACTGCTGTTTGCATTATCATTACTGAACTCTGCTTGTTTCAATACTACTCTATTGCTCAACCCCTGAACTGCTGATTGCTTTATTGTTGCTGACCTCTGCCTGTTACTGACCATTCTACTGGTTTACCTCTGAACTGCTGAACTGCTGATTGCCTTATTGTTGCTGACCTCTGCCTGTTCCTGCCCATTCTACTGGTTTACCCCTGAACTGCTGAACTGCTGGATTGCCTTTCTGTTGCCGGACTTTGCTTGTCTCTAACCATTCTCTGCCTTACCCTTATTGCCATGAAGGACTATCCTGTCTACCGTGAGTACTGCTTACCTCATTTCTTAAACTCACTTTGTCGCTGGGATATTTCCTTATCCTTCTACTTGACGCCGGAATAAGTAAACTACTGGTCAAGTTTGGTCAGATAGGGAAATATCCCACGAGCAATACAGGATTCAGATTTTGGTGCTATTTCAATTGAAATTTTAAAATAATGTATCTTAAACCAGATCTATAGTCACCTTCAGTCGGTAAAGCCTTAGTCCACATTAATCATGATAGGCTGTAATTTGTCAAACTGCATGTCCCTTCTCTACATGGTATTTAGTGTGTTGCCATCCTACTTGTTTTAATTATGTAACCCAGTTACTGTCAGAAGAACTACAGCTTCCAAAATTCCTGTGAGTTTGCTACAAGATACTGAGGTAACACAGTATTGGGCAAGTTAAACAGTAGGGTGTACCACGCATATTGAATTATCATTCTAGCTAGAAATTAAAGTAAAAAATTAAAATGTTTTTATTTCACAACTGCACTATTCCTTGGATATAACTATGGATTAGATCACAATCCTTTAGTAAAACGTATCAAATGATTTAGCGGCAAAAATCCCCATAGTGTTGGTTTTCTGTTAAAGGGAAATAAAAAACCCAAAAATTATTTTGTTATTCAAACAGAACATAGAATTTAAAAGAAGTTTCCAATTATAATAGATACTGTGTCAGGGAAAAAACAAACTGTCACAAGGAGGAATGCCAGCCAAAAAGGCAAAAACAGCAGACACACCATCCAGGTCAAAACCGATTAATCACTACTTAAAAACATCTGAAGCACCACTTAAACAGACACCTGATATCCCCACACCTGAAACAGAAGCTGCCAGGAGAGACACAAAATCTTGCTCAAACAAGTCAGGGATAATCTTCAGAAATTACAAGAAATTACGTAAAACTATTGGCATCAAAAGAAGATATCAAAACAGCCATGGCAGACATGCATAGTATGTTCCAAGAAATGAAAAGGGAGTTTAAAAAAATAGACCATAGGGTCAAAACATTGGAAGAAAGTCACAATACTGCAACACAAGGCATACTACACCTTTCACAACTAATGTGTAACCAAGAAGAAACCATCCAAAATCTATTGGAAAAAATGGAGGATCTTGATAATAGGGGATGCAGGAACAATCTGCGCATCAGGGGGGTCCCAGAGTCTGTCTTAACAACAGCCCTAACAGGTTATTTACAAGCCCTATACAGAACAATCAAAAGCACCAGCTCTTCACCAGAAGTGATAATGGAGGGCACACAGAGCCCTGAGGGCAAAATCCCCCAGCTAAAGCCCCTTTCCAGAGATGTGATTGTCAAATTCCTCAATTACCAGGACAAGGAGGAAATAATGTGACATGCCAGACAGAAACCCCAACTCACACACACAGGATGACCAATTCATGTGTTTGCGGACCACTGCCCCACCACACTTCAAAAACGAATGGAACTACAATTTATCACTGCAACCCTAAGATCCCAGAATATTCCTTATAGATGGGGTTTCCCAGTCAGTATTATAGCTATGAAAGGGGACAAAATGGCCATTTACAGAGGACCAGAAGACCTCAACAACTTCTGTGAGAACCTGCAGATCCATGTCTCTTCCTCATCAGAAAGCAGACAAAACACAGAGGAAAACACAAATAGAAAAGAGACCTCTATGGAACATTAAGTGATCTTGACAGCTACTTTATCTGACAGTCTGCAGGGCAGACAACACGCTGAAGAAACTGCTGAACAATCTATATAGAACTTTACCTCCAGCATCTCCACAAAGGACTTTACTGGGCACAACTGGGGTAAAGTACAAAAGTTTGACTGTTTCTCAAAAATATTTATTAGTTATATTTTATGTTGTATGTTCCATTTAGCACGCATATTGTATTCATTGTCTATATTGCTCATCAAAACAATCAATAATCACTGAAATATGAGTTGAAGCTTTATGTTACATTTCCTAAACTCAATAATTAATACATCCTCTATCACAGCAACACTTGTCAACAAAACACTTCACATACATGACACTACCTCCATTCTCCCAACCAGCACATTAACTAACATGAACATCCTACACCTAGAAAATAACAAACACGCACCTTACTGGACATTGCAATAGGAACACTACCAAACACTTGTGGCCTAACCATGCATCCACAAACACCCATAAGAGATAAATCGTATATGCTCATAGTATAATAATAAAGCCTCATATTAACTTCCATTGTATAAAAAAATCCGTGCTAGGGGTATAGGATACCACCCCTAGTTGAAACACCTAATTGTTAGACTATTTATTTGTTAACATTCTATATCCTTGTTAATTTTGTAGTATTTACATTCTGTTGTATTGTACTATCAGCTTTCTTCAAGCCGCCAACCAGATACCGCTGACCACAAAAATGATCCACCCAATACCTTGACTTCTCCCTATACTCCTAAATCCCCGTTTTTTTTTTCTCCCCATCTCACGCCATACACAAAAATGGCAGTACACACATCACATTCGCACCCACATAAACTATGATTAATTACAATTAATTCTAAGGGCATGAATAGCCCAGAAAAAAGATCTATTGCATTCAGAGATTTACACGGACAGGAGGGAGACATCATCTATTTGCAAGAGACAAATTTTAAAAAAGGCAGAGAACCTAAATTACTCAGCCTCAAATTCCGCACTGCCTTCCTCGCATTCAGCAAGGTCTGTCGGACATGATCCACAACATCGGATCATGTCCGACAGGCCTTTCATGAATAGGCCCAAAAGACTACTTTTTACTCCCACCCATATCAAACGTATTCTAGAAAAGATTACATACTCTCAGACCCAGCCAGCCTCTCACTAATATACAATGCCACCATTCTGCCAATCACCTGGTCCAACCACGCGCCAGTAGTATGTGACTTCAAGTGGCCCGAAAAAACAATACTTCTCTTCATTTGGAGGAAAGATGACCCCATACACAAATTAGAAATAGAGAAAGCGCTAAACGACTACTTGTGTTCTTAGAGGAATAATGATTAAACTCAATGCCTCAAAAAATAAACAGAACAAACAACATCACAATTCCCTCAGGTCTTAAATTGCCTATTGGGAAAAAGAACACACACAAAAACATCCTCCATTGATATATTGGAAACATTGACACAAGCCAGGAATGAGCTTCAAACACATCTACTTAAAGTTACACAACTTAAGGCACTACATCTCAAACAATACTACTTTGAGTATGGGAACAAATCAGGTTCCCTGCTTGCTAAAGCATTAAAAAGACAACAACTTAAAACCTATATCTCAAATATAATTGACAACGGAGGCACTCACCATAAAGACAGTGCGAGTATAGCAGAGATCTTGAGGCAATATTATTCCTCATTATATAATCTACAACCAGCTCATGCAAAAACACAGACTGACGTGGATAGACATAGGGAAACAAGATCCCAACATTAGACCCCAAAGATACAAAATGCTAAGAATCCCAAATTACAAATGATGAAATAATGAAAGCTATAAAAGCCCAGGGCCAGACAGATTTGGTATTCTTTATTACAAAACATTTGCATCCTTATTAATACCATACTTATCCAATATGTACAATAATTTACTACTTAATTTTCAAATCAAACATGCTTTAAGCACACATAACAGTCCTTCCTAAGCAGGGAAAAACACCAAATTAACCAGAATATTTTCACTCCTATCTCCCTACTAAATTCAGACATTAAAATATACGCAAAAATTATAGCCACCCGAATGAATAGTGTCCTTTCCAAACTCATTAACCCACATCAAGTGGGATTCGTCCCGGACATGGAGGCGAGGGATAATACCCTCAAAACTCGCCAACTTATATCACATGCTCAAAATAATCACATCCCAATGTCACTCACATCCACAGACGTGGAGAAGGCATTTGACAGGGTCGCATGGCCTTCTTGAGGACCACCCTGTCAAAGTTTGGTCACTTCTTTATTGAAATGATCTTTACCCTATACACAACACCAACTGCCAAAAAAGAGTTAATGGCCTCTTGTCAAGTAGCTTCATCATCCAAAATGGCACCAGACAGGGTTGTCCACTTTCACCAATCTTATTCACTATAACCATAGAAATCCTAGCTTTAAAAATACAAGGGACACACAAAGATCACAGGAATCAATATGGACAACACAGAACACAAACTGGCAATGTAGGCAGACGATGTTGTACTCAAACTCAAAAGCACAGAAAAATCCCTCCCGAGAGCCCTGCTAATTTTTAAAGAATATGGGAAATTCTCCAACTTCTCATTAAATATAAATAAATCTGAATTCCTAAACATAACAATCCCAAAAGAAACATTATCTCAAATAATGACAAATTGCCCACTGAAACAACAGAAAGATAAAATAAAATACCTAGGAGCATATATTTCACCTGACATGGTATTTAGGTCCAATTACAAACACCTTGCGAAAATGTTCATAGCTGATCTTTCTAGCTGGAAATCCAAAAACCTCTCATGGTTAGGTAGAATCAGCATCATAAAAAAGAATGTCCTCCCTCGCATCTTGTACATTCTACAGACACTTCCAATACCCATACCACATGACTACATAACCAAACTGCAGAATAACATAGAGACTTTCATATGGGGCAGAATAAGACCAAGAACTCAAAAAACCCCATTATATCTTGCATTAGAAAAAGAAGGGCTGGGCTATAATAATACAACGACTTGTGGAATGGTGTATGAATGACCCAAAGAAACATTGGATCCAAATAGACAGATCCATACTACATGTAAACAATCCAGGCCAACTAGCATGGATACCAAAACAAGACCGCCATTGAAAGAACTCTTTACAAAATGTGACAAAATAATAAATTCAAGAAAAAAGGGTGGGGTTGTGATGGCACTCCTATTGGTATAGAGGGTAGGGCTTCTAATCGTATCGGCTTGGCCTTATTAATAATAAATAATAAATATCTCTTCATACATATCTACTCTGGCTTCCCAAATGACACCATATAAAAATAACCCAGTCTTGCCACTAAATATCCCTGAAAACATATTAGCAAGCAGGTCACCAAATAAAGACAGGCACACTTCATCAACTGATACATTAAAACAAACTAAGGAGCCTAGCAGAAAGACAATCTCTAGATCCAGACATACCACTAAACTGGCTGTCTTACGTGCAGATACACCACTATATCTCCTCACATAAACATAAGGAGTCACTACAGAGAAACAACAGAATTTGAAAAACGATGTGTAAAACAGCAAGCCCCATCTCATCTAATATCAACTCTTTATCAACTACTATTGATACCTGACAGAAACCAAATGCCCAAATACACCAAAGCATGGGGAAAGGAATTGAACACAGATCTCATCTTAAAAACATGGAATCAGATATTAGTCAACAAAAACATATCCTCCATTTCCGCACAAATTAATGAAATAAACTACCAATTCTTAATGAGATGGTACCTGACCCCAGCTAGACTAAAACTCATATACCCATCAACTACAGGCAGACACATATGAATATAGTCCTGGGGTCCATGGTTCCAAGGGAACCTAGGATCCTGCTGTTTAATTACTTCCCAAAAATAATAGATAGTACAAAACACAAACTTCTACTCACCATAATCAGTAGCATGAAGGTTCTCATTGATGCCATTACATTAAAACAGGCACAGCTGAGGTACATGAGATGATGCTAAACACTTGGGAAAATGAGAGAGGGACTTCCGGTGGGCAGCCGTTGCGAGAGGACGCAAGTCTGTGGAGCTCCGGGAACAATAGCCCACAGCTTAAGCCTATTAATAAATATTACGGCCGGATAAGTTAGAATCCTTGGCAGGACTACTCCAAATACCTGCCCGGCATCAAATAACAAGGAGCGAAGTAGATCTGCTCCCCCACCGGTGAGGAATAAAAGAATTAAAGCAGAAGGCGGGAGACCGTGGCAACGGTCAGAGAAACAACAGGACGGCAGAGGAAAGAAGGACAGCGGTCAGGTCTGGTGTGGCTGGTCTGGCAGGACATAACATTTGAGGGTGAGAGATAAGCATGGACAGTGAGGGCGGCTGTTGGTGAGTTGCGAGGCAGCGCTCCGGCTGCCATTTTACCCACTTCCTCTTTTATCCTGCTGGGGAACTTGAAAAGCCATAACACAAGGGCTTTGAGGCAGAAAGCACTAAAAACAGCCCCCGATCCCCGGTAGGGCTGAGGAAAGGGCTTAGGAAAGGTGGAAGACATAATTTTCAGATGGTGAGCAGGCAAATAGGGGGAAAAAGAACTACGCAATTTAATCTGGTCCCCAGCCGCCGCTACATGTGGCCACAGCCGTACGCAATTTCTCAATAGACACTGCACCAGAACCTGATATACAAGAGGTAGATGACAAGACATTGAAGGGACTGTGTGTGAGATCCGACAACCTCTTTTGCCCAGTGTGTACATATGTTTTTCCCCTTTTTGCCACTCGGATATCTCACTGCACTGAACTTGCTAGATATGCAGGCATCCCCCTGGGGCCTTCTGGGGTGGGAAGATGCTGAACAAAGACCGAATGTGATATAATAAACATGCAGTACACTGAGCCCCTACATTCTACAAATGTATAAACGTTAGAGGCACAAACTAACTAAGGGAGACCAGAACACCAGCAAGTAATATCTGGGCCTAGAGACTCTTTTATCTTCTGATTTTAACTACTGGGAGTGAGAATAAGCTTCCGGATAGGTGCATGCAGAAATACTACTCCAGTTTCGTCAAAACTACTGGCACCATGTCTAATAGGCAGAAACATCAAGAAAGGAAATCTAAAGTTGCTGCCAAGGTACACGCTGCAGAAAACATGACCGCAGAGATTATGGATGAGGGTCTGACGGACACTCACCCAATTGTTTCTCAAATCTCGGCCCTATTTATACCCAAGATAGAGCAGCTACAGACAGGGATGGACTCACTGTCATCTGATTTTAAGTCTTTCTCATCTAGACTCCAACATGTGGAGCAGAGAGTTGGAGATGGAGAAGTCTTGCAAAGAGAAAGTTCTACAAAGTTCAGAGCACTTGAGGCCCAGAATAAGTTATTGCTAGACAAAGTTGACAACCTCGAAAACCGCTCGAGGCGCAACAACCTGTGCATTGTCGGTCTTCCAGAAACCGTGCCAAATACAGACCTAATTGAGTTTGCTGAACAAACCCTACCCACTTTACTACACTTGAGGCCTGAAGACATACCATGTATTGTTGAGAGAGCTCATAGGGTAGGTAGCTCTAGTCAAGACCAGAAAAATGTGAGAGGGCCACGGCAAGTAATGATCCGATATCTCAATTTTAAGGACAAAATTCTACTTCTGAGAGCCTATCACCAGTCCTCATCCCTAAGTTTTGAGGGGAAGAAAATTCTGATATTCCAGGACTACTCAGCGGAAATATCTAGAAGGAGAAGGGAGTTCTCGCCTTATTGTAAATCACTAACAGAGGCTGGTCGCACCTTTTCCTTAATGTTTCCTGCGAAACTCAAGCTTCAGACCCAGCAAGGGGTCAAATTCTTTGAAGACCCTAGACAACTCCAGAAATTCCTGAGACAGGAGAACGATTCTGCAGCAAATGACACCTGAGAGGGTGTAGATGAGTCCCAAGAGATGATAAATAAAGACCCTTATTATCTGGCATATAGCTTATGAGAGAGGGACAAACCTAGACCAATAAAAGGTCAACTGTTTAGCAAGTACTCCTACCATGGAGAGGGTTTGATGTTTTTCTTTTCCATATTTGTTCAACAGTTCATACTTCTGTTATTGTTATGTTACACTACATATCCCTAAGATTATCTTAGTCAGGATGCCGTAATATTCATGTTAAATTAGGTAATGCTGATCTTAGCGAAGTAAGGGTAGCCCTTTCCAAAAGATTATTAGAACTGGTCAGTGAGACGATATTCAGCACCTGTAGGGTTGCAGTCCATATAAATGGCCACTAATGTCGTATGTCTGAAATGGAGAGTTGGAAGGAGGTCCTCCCTTGTATACTTATGTACTTATCGTAGCTGCTAGAAAGGGGATTTGGGGAGGTAACCAATCACTCATATTAGATGGGGAGGAATGTTCCCTTTAAGACATCTCTCAGTAGCTCCATTCCTTAGGCTGAAAATGCCCACAAAAGAGAAAGAAAAGAGAAAAGAGAAGGAGGGAAAGGGAACTAATAATATATAAATTTGCCTTGTATCAGGGAATCTAAAATCAGGGGGAAGTGTACTGCACTCACAAAATTGCACTATGGACACCAGTCAAGTGTTGAAGGAAAACTGGTGTGACTTGATAGAAATGTCATTGTTTGTTCAAAATTGTTTTCTATGTTATTTACTTATTGTTTTTTTATCTAGCCAACAGGATGCTTGCCTCTCTCCCGGGGAACCAGTGAGGGGGGAGATTAGTCATAGTCGGAAGAACACGGTCACAATACTAACGAAACTCCTAAGGTATTTCACAACTGTCATAGTACCTCACCCCACAATATCACACACCTCTGCATATCAAGCACACAATAAAGTCCCTCATGTCACGCAGTAACCTATCTATCATGAGTTGGAATGTGGGAGGTATTACGTCCCCGCAAAAGAGTAGATCAATATTACGGTACTTATACTCTAGAGGGACCGACATTGCTATTCTGGAAGAGACACACCTTTCACAACTAGAGCACCAGAAGTTGAGGCAGAGTTGGGTGGGAGAAGTTATCTATACGCCATATGAACAGAGGAGGGCTAGAGGGGTGGCGGTCCTGTTTAAGAAGTCCTTGCAATACACTATTACCAAAACACTAATTGATCAAGAAGGTAGATATATTATGATTCAGCTAGAAGTGGGGGGGGGGGTTGTCTTTTGCGCTGGTTGGTGTATATGGACCACAAACCCAGAAGCAAATGTTCTGAAAGACACTACACTCAGAAATGTTGAAATTTACCACTTTACCTCTCCTCATTGGAGGAGATTTTAACATTGCCCCACAGGTCCCCGCTGACAGATTTTCTAACCCAGACAGAAATACCCCTTCAGCCCAGAGAGTACAGAACTCTAAAAAGGAGTCACTGGTTATACGCACATTGGCGAGATCTCTGAACTTGCAAGATGTGTGGAGAGCCAAATACCCAGAAAGTAGAGAATTCACATGTATGTCCGTGGCAAAGGATACTCTTTCGAGATTAGACTATTTTCTGGTCTCCTCGAGCCTTTGCCCAAGAGTCGCAGAGGTTACAATAGACCCTATTACAATCTCTTACCACGCTCCTATAGGGATCAGGATCCACGCGGGGGGCACTGCTCGCACACCTAATAAATGGATTTTCCCAACTTACCTATATAGAGACCCAAACTTTTATAGGCATATTCTTGGAGAATGGCACACATATATGGACCTTAATAGAGTACACATAGACGACCCTCTCCTATTTTGGGAAACGGCCAAGGCAGTTTTGAGGGGAACCATATCAACTTACGCCGCATCAATTAAAAAAAAAAACAAGCAAAAATCAGAGCAGTTTTTAGTACGCCTTATAAATGCGAGGAACAGATACCTCAGAAATCCCACCACCACAACCAGATATAAATATAAGGAAGCTAAAACACTTAGTTACAACTACATCTTCCAACAAACTAACAGAGCCTATTCCAAAACGCAAGCTAAATATTACAGGTTTGGAAGTAAAACTGGGAAATTATTGGCTAGAGTGACCAGACTGACCAGAAAGAGAAGCTCAATCCTAGCGAGTAAACAAGGAGCAGCCATACTTAATAGGGAAACAGACATTCAAAATGCATTCACTAATTTCTATAGGGGTCTCTACTCTAAACAACATATACACGACTCTGACAGAGACAGATTTTGGGGCCCCATCCAGCTGCCACAGATAGAGCAGGACCAACTCAGGGGAATTAATTCCCCTATTACCCCAGAGGAAATTGTAGCCACAATTAAAGATCTGAAATTGGAGAAGTCCCCCGGCCCGGACGGGCTGCCGGCGGAGTTCTACAAAATTATGGGGCCAGATATAGCTGAGACTCTCGCGAGGTTATTTAATGGACTATTGGATGATACAGTGGTGCCATCGACTAGATTTGCAGAAGCCCACATCAGTATTATACCAAAAGAAGGTTGCGACCCCCTTCTACCCCAATCCTATCGGCCTATATCCCTGTTAAATCAGGATTATAAAATCCTTATAAAAATCCTAGCAAACAGGCTAGCTAATGTACTGCCGTCACTAATCCACAGTGACCAGACAGGTTTTGTTAAAGGACGATCTTCGGTACTTAATATCAGGAAAGTCCAAACAATCATACAGTACTATTGGAAGATATCACAAGATAATAAGAAAAAGGAAAACCATAGGGAAGCAGCTTTGTTACTGATCAATGCTGAAAAAGCTTTCGATAAGGTTCTATGGGAACATCTTTTATAAAATTTGGGAAAGATGGGGATAGAAGGCCCATTTGTAAAGGCGATATCCAACTTGTACAAGGTCCCGCAGGCCTCCATTCTTGTGAATGGAATGGCTACTCCACCCTTTATGCTCCATAGAGACACGAGGCAGGGCTGCCCCCTGTCTCCGCTTCTTTTTGATATTGCGATTGAACCTCTGGCGTGGAAAATTAGGGCACAATTGGAGGGAATGCAGATAGGAGACACGGTTTCACATATCTCGCTTTTTGCTGATGATATGGTATTGTTTATTCAAGACCCCTGTAGGAATATTCCTAAGGTTATGGAGTTGATTGAGGAGTTTAGTACGATCTCAGGGTACGTGATTAACACGGATAAAACAGAATTAATATGGTTACTTGCCAATGGCGATAGGCAAATCCCAAACTTTGATTTCAAGGTGGTAGAAGGAAACTTTAAATATTTGGGAATAACCCTTCATACTGACCCATGGAGGTGGTACTCAATAAATTATGGCCCCCTGCTGAGACACTTGAAAAATATGCTTAAAACATGGTCCCCGCTGCAGCTGTCCCTCTCGGGTAGAGTGGGACTCATAAAAATGGTATATTTCCCAAAAATGCTTTATTTTTTTCAGACGTTACCCTTTCTCCTTAAAAAGTCAGATATGCAAAGTGTGATCCATATGGTCCTTCAGTTCGTTTGGACTAATAAGAAACATAGGGTCAGTTACTTAAAGCTCACGGCGGCCCGAGAGATGGGAGGCTTGGCATTGCCCAACTTTGAACTTTACAATTGGGCAGCTCAGTGTAAGTTTGCCATTGACTGGCTAACCGGGAAAGGAAAATGTACAAACATTAAGTTAGAGAATGCATTAATAAAACCCTGGACATTAGACATGATACCACACTTGACGCATTCGCAAGCTACTAAATATTTGACGGACATTGATTTGCTGAGTCAACCTGCGAGAGCCTGGAGGTTGGCCTGCAAATATTTGGGAGGTAACAATAGACTGCTGACCTACTTGCCTTGGGGAGGGAACCCTGAATTCCCTGCGGGAATCACATCCGAAGCATTTGCTTGATGGAGAGAGTTAGGATTAAGAACAGTGGGCCAGACCCTGACACCAGGGGGGGGAACACATGCAATCATTTGAAGACCTGAGACGGACATTTGGGATGCCCAACACACATCACTATGCGTACCTTCAAGCTAGGCACTACCACACAGCACTGCAAAGGGAAAATCTGGGAGCTAAACAATTGCATATTATGCAAGTAATGCAGTTAGCAGAGCAGGGTAACACATCCATTTCTCAACTTTATAAGAACCTGAACAATTCAACTAACACATCATGCAGCAGTAAAATTGCTGAGGTCTGGAGCTCCTTGCTAGGGGAGGTAGTCACTGGTAAGGACATAGAGGAGAGTATCCTTAGGGTCAAACGAGCCACTCTCTCTTCAGATTTAAGAGAGTCACACTTCAAACTCATGCATGATAGTTACATAACACCCAAGAAATACCAAAAATGGAGAACTGACAGGAAAGACAAATGCCCAAAGTGCGGGAAGAAAGATTCAGACATTAAGCACATGACGTGGAGCTGCCCCAAGTTAGTTAAATTTTGGAAAATGACAAATTACTGGGCGACTCTGAATACGCATTCCCACTTTCCTGAACTAACATTTAGAAACATTGCACTGCTAGATTTTAGAGATGTCCCAAGACAATTTAAGATATTCACCTCCAACATAGTTTTGGTAGCCAGGCGTTTAATATTCCAAAACTGGCTCAAGCGTAATCCACCTACTGTGACACAGTTGAGACAGACATTGCTTAACCAAATGTTTATCGAACAATCAGATGGACTAGGCGACATGACTAAGAGAGTTAAATCTTTCATCACTAAGTGGGAACCCTTCATACACACACTCCCAACAGCGCTAAAAAAGATGACTATAACACCGTTTAAAAATACGGAGTACATACTTGAAGCCAATTTGAGAGGGGAGTGGGTATTTGACTAACTAGAAACTGAAGGAGGGGGAGAAGAGGTGAAGCAATCTGAGTTGGCAAATATCAATGTTGAATTAGGTTATCAGAGTTTGTTTGTTTTGTTTGTATGTTACAAAAGTGCCCTAAGGGAGGACTGAATCATGTTACACAAGCCTTGTTGAATTATCATTCGATGGTTGTACTGAATATATGATGTATTGGTCTTCCTGTATGTGGCACACAAAAATAAAGATATTTAAAAAAAAAAACACTTGGGAAAACGAGAAATGAATTCCCCCCCCCCTTTTTTTCTCTCTCCCCCTCCCATTCCCCCTTCTCCTCTAGCTGACAGTGACCTCACCAACATAACCTCAGTCAGATGAATAAAAGGAGGCGAGATAAAAGAGAAGCTAAATCTTTATTGATAAGAGAGATACAGGGGTCAATTTTCTATTTTGCAGACGGACATGATACGATGTAGCGTATCATGTCTGCCGCACATCGATAAATGTCGACAGCATACTTTGTCGGCATTTATCATTGCACCAGCAGTTAAGATGACCTGCTGGTGCAATTCCGCCCCCTGCAGATTTTCAGCCAATCGGCTGCTAGCAGGGAGTTTCAATCAACCCGATCATATTTGATCGGGCTGATTTCTGTCCGCCACCTCAGAAGTGGCAGACGAGTTAGGAGCAGCGGTCTTAGGAACGCTGCATCTTAACTTCCGCTTCAGGCGGAACTGAAGCAGAGTGAGTCGGAAGCAGCATCTGCTGCTTCATAAATCGACCCCACCAAAAAGCACCTTTAGAAGGTCCAGACGATGGACTTCAGGTCAATATGGACAGCGAATCAATGATTGTAAAATGAAGAGCATTGCTCTTATGATACTGCATTGTAACTTTATGTTGTATGGAAACACAATAAGTTGAATATGATTAAATTGCATTTCTATTTCAAAATAAAATCTTTAAAATAAAAAGTTTCCAATTTACTTTCATTCTTAAATTTACTTAATTCCTATGGTATTCTTTGCCTTTGTCTGGAGCTCTACATGGCAGGAAATAGTGCTGCCAATTAGTGCTCTTGCAAATGGATGAGAGTTTTGCAAATCTGCTGCCATATAGTGCTCCAGACAGGTACATGTACCTGATCTAACGTTCCTGCTTTTCAACATATGATATCAAGAGAACAAAGAAAATTTGATATTGGAATTAATTAGAAAGTTAGCAATTTTTTGGGTTTCATGTCCCTTTAAAAAAAAAATTAGATATGTTTTTCAAAAGGAATTGTTATATTGGGGTTAAACACATAGTTAAAGTCAGAACAGCAATGTGAGCTTATGACAACATGCATATGTGTGCAGCAACCCATCACCAGCTAGATCGTTGTAGTGCATTCCAGCTTCTGAGCCTACCTAGGTATGCATTTTCAACAAAGGAAACCAAAATATTAAAGTAAATTGGATAATAGAAGTCCATTGAAAAGTGTCTTAAATTGTCTGTTTAATTTTGACCTTTATGTTCCTTTAGTACAAAACTTATTGCACAAATGCTTAAAAATTTGCTTGAAATGTAATGTTATGCACTTTAAAGTACTTTTCTATCCCTTTAATAGAAAAATGCTACAGTCTAGATATGTTTTAAATTTATGGTTTTAAAACTGTTCATCATTATCAGTTTGGCATAAACAAACCCCTCAGTCTAAATTATTCTTTTTTGACATTCTCTATGGTGGTGTAAGCTTTGAAAAAAAAAAAAAAACTATTTTTATCTGTGTTTTAGTCAACAGAATACATTTACTTGTATTGAATTTCCAGATTTATATTAGAGTTGTGCTTCACGCTGTTTTATATTTGTGACTGAATGGAAAAGTAAGACCTTTGCCAAAATGACTGTGAGAGAGCTCAGTTATTCCAAGACACTTTAAACGCTGTTTAGATAAGTCTGTGAATGTGCTATGTATTTTTGAGCTGTGAGTGTTACAAAACGCGTGTGTAATATTATGAAAGTGGCATGTGTAAGGTGTGTATGATGAGGTGGGCATTGACTGATTGCGGATGTGGGTTTCCCCTTGTGAGTGCAACAGCTTGTGTTGGCAGATATATGTGGGTAAAAAGGTAAAAAGAATGTGACTTTTTTAAAATTTTAGGTAGTCTTACACTTTTCATTTTTACCTTCAGTTTTGAATGTACGATCTTTGTTCACTTGTACCTAGTCACAATCACTATATTAGAAAAGGACAGTAATGATCTAAAAGCTTATGTGCAACATTTACATTATATAATATAACAAATAATGTTGTTAATACAGCTTCCATTTAGCAGGAAACCTGTACAAATATGTAGGAATTTGTTTCGATCATAGTTCAAGAGACGTTAAGCACCTTGAGATTACCTTAATATAAAATGTTTACTTATACATACTAAAGCAACTTTCCAATATATTTGAATTATTTTACTGTCTTTTATGTAATATAGCTCTGCAAACTGCGAGTTTTCGAATTAAATACTGTAAATCTATATTCGGCACCTGCTTTGTCGCAAAACTCCATCTAAAAGAGAGAATGCATTGTCAGTGGCTGGAAATACTGACTAAATACTGACTAATACTGATTATGTCCGCCGCCCATCTATAAATACCAGCAGCATATGCTGTGGGTATTTATCATTGCACAAGCATTTCTAGTGAAATGCTTGTGCAATGCCGCCCTTTGCACATTCATGGCCAATCGGCCACTAGCAGGGGGTGTCAATAAGCCCGATCGTATCCAATCGGATTGATTACTGTCCGCCGCCTGAGAGGTGGAGGATGAGTACATTGGAGTTAAGACCCCAATGTATCTGTAAAAGGGGGAGGTCAAAAATGCACAATACAGATGAATGTATATCAATATAGAATCTTCACACCACTAAGGAAGCACTCAAAACTGGTCCTGGATAAACACCAACTGCAAAACAAGAAGGAAAATAGAGGCGCCTCATAGGGTGTAAAAGTTGTAACGTAGAGTAGAAGTTAAAATAAGGACAACTCACAAGTTGAAAGACACTATCAGTAGTGTTCATGGCTTAGGTGGGAGATTAGCAGTCTTCCAACTTGATTTTACACTGGAAGAAGCTTCCTCAGGACTCCACTTCTCAGTTGTCTGCAGCAGGCAGCACTTTGTCTTTTTGAATGATAAACCTATGTAGTAAAAGTGGTTTATTACAATGTTTACAATGTGCAGGACACATGTAGAAGCGTATACATTTAAGGTAACCCTCATTACCAATCGAAATATAGCTGGATAATAAATTTACAAAGAAACATCAATATATCACAGCCGAAACGCGTCAGCGGCCACAGGCTACTCCTATGCTTTGATGTGATTTTAACCCAAATAAAGAATCATCATTTTAAATTCTCACCGGTAGCCTCATCATTTTCTTTGTCTACCACAACATCAATATATAGTCTATACAGATATCAACAAAATATTTACTAAAAACACTTAAAACAAAGCAAAGCGTTTCTCAGCAAACTCTTACAAATGTTTAAAAGCTAAATGTAACATGCACATATTTTACTTCTTATAGTACCAAACTTGTTCATCTCATTAATAGTCATTTTAGTTGTTCCTCTAATTATGTTATATATTTACTCACTTTCAAATCCAATATATTGGACACACTTATAGAACTGTCAGTACCAAATTGAATGAACATTTTTGCAATATGAAAATTAAATATAAGTCAAATAGTGTGGCCTCCCATTACCACAAACATTATAATGGTGATCTTAATACACCTATAGAAATTTGCAAATCCTTATGATAATCTATTTACTCATTTGAGACAGATGGAGACTTATTGGATATATAAAGTACAGACACTATGCCCTCTGGTCTGAATGCTAATACTAAATGCTAATATGGATTTGGTTGCCTAATTTTTTGTAGGCACTTATATTGTTGATATGGTTATTACCATTATTATTACATTCTTAAACAACATTTATTGGAGAATAACACCTTGGATGACTATTGCTTGATGAACATATTTGTATGCCTCCTTCTGTTTCTGTGTATCTTTGATTGTGTTTACAGATTTTGTCAGATGTGTTATTTTGTATATGTTATACACATGAGATGATCCTATTGTCTTGTTTTTTCTGCCCCTTCAAGTTGTTTTCTTGCAGGTAGTTGGATGTCTTTGAGAGGGAGAACTTAGGGGTACATAACTACAGCTATGCACTTAGCCTCTTTTTGTGATACAACTAAGTTTTAAATTAAGATTACCACCACATATTATAATAATGCATATAGTTGTGACATATAGCTGCCACAGAGGCTTGTACTTCATTACTTAGCACAGACTTGCAGTCATCTTTGGAAGTCAATGGGTTAATTTTGCAGAAATTCACAGTTTAGTTATATAATGAAATTGGTTCTTGGGAACATGCAATCTTGGGACACTAATAAGCTAAGACTTGCCGGTAGTTTGGTGGATTTTCATTCAACAAGAGGCCAGACAGAGTTCCATAATTCTGTTTTGTGCATCCTTTTAAACAACCTTTCTGAGTATATATTGCTTTGTACACAAGAAAGCTATTGTTTCTCAGAACTAAATGTGTGTGTATGTATTTATTTATTTATTTATTTAATATATCATGAAATAAAACTGAAAAAATATCACACCATATATATTTATCAGACTCAACATTCTCACTAACATATTCCTTTTAATAAATTTGCTTGTTCCTCTGAATATGCTGATACCATTTATATATAATTATTCATATTTTTGCAGACCAATATTGATACAAAATAACTAAGAATTATTTTCTTCGCAAAAGACAAAATCATCATTACTTGGTTTGAAAGGCAATTACTTCACAGACCTCATTTAACCAACAAAAACGTACGATTTTATTTCTCAATTTAAATGTGTGCGCTCACTGAAACCAAACATGGTTTTTGAGTAGGAACACCTCAATAATGCCTGTGTGACCTTACTTTCCCCTAAACCTACGCTACTGACTCACACTGGAAAGTCTCGCCATTTAAACAGTGGCGAGACAAACATGGCTGACACCCTTCTCATAACCTGTATTTCAGAGATTGGAATATATGGCACTGATGGTGATGTATCCCAATCAAAGTGCAGGTTACGCCCCTGGAATGCCTATCTAACTCCCACAGAATGCCTACATCTATGTAATAGTTTAGCTATACTCCCCCTGGAATTCACAGCTAATACCCTAATATCTCCTACACCTATGTCATGGCTTAGTTACACTCCCCTGGAACACCCAGCTATCTCCTACAGAACGCCTACACCAACGTAATGTCTGCAACCTACCTGATTAAAAAAACTATTATGACTATAGGATCTATGTCGTTACATTTATATTCAATGTTAAAATTACATGCATTGTCATGTATAATGCATATTATTTTAAGTATTGTATCTGATTTAAAATGTAGTTATTTTTGATTGTTAATTTTATTATTTTAAAGGGTCATAAAACACTAAAAAAAATGCTAGATATAAAAATGCATTGATATAAAAGATTAGTCTGAGAATAACATGTAGATGCATTTTTTAACTTTTCATTAGCAGTTTAAATATTGACAAAATAAGTGTAACGTTTTAGTGTCTATAAAGCAAAGTAAGTTACAGTGGGGCAAAAAAGTATTTAGTCAGCCACCAATTGTGCACGTTCTCCAACTTAAGAAGATGAGAGAGGCCTGTAATTTTCATCATAGATATCCCTCAACTATGAGAGACAAAATGTGGAAACAAATCCAGACAATCACATTGTCTGATTTGGAAAGAATGTATTTGCATATTATGGTGGAAAATAAGTATTTGGTCACCTACAAACAAGCAAGATTTCTGTTTCTCACAGACCTGTATCTTCTTCTTTAAGAGGCTCCTCTGTCCTCCACTCATTACCTGTATTAATGGCACCTGTTTGAACTTGTTATCAGTATAAAAGACACCTGTCCACAACCTCAAACAGTCACACTCCAAACTCCACTATGGTGAAGACCAAAGAGCTGTCGAAGTACACCAGAAACAAAATTGTAGACCTGCACCAGGCTGGGAAGACTGAATCTGCAATAGGCAAGCAGCTTGGTGTGAAGAAATCAACTGTGAGAGAAATAATTAGTAAATGGAAGACATACAAGACCACTGATAATCTCCCTTGATCTGGGGCTCCACGCAAGATCTCATCCCGTGGGGTCAAAATGATCACAAGAACGGTGAGCAAACACCCAAGAACCACACGGGGGGACCTAGTGAATGACCTGCAGAAAACTGGGACCAACGTAACAAAGGCTACCATCAGTAACACACTACGCCATCATGGACTCAGATCCTGCAGTGCCAAACGTGTCCACTTGCTTAAGCCAGTACATGTCCGGGCCCGTCTGAAGTATGCTAGAGAGCATTTGGATGATCCAGAAGTGGATTGGGAGAATGTCATATGGTCAGATGAAACCAAAGTAGAACACAACTCGTCATGTTTGGAGGAGAGAGAATGCTGAGTTGCAACCAAAGAACACCATACCTACTGTGAAGCATGGGGGTGGCAACATCATGCTTTGGGGCTGTTTCTCTGCAAAGGGAACAGGACGACTGATCCGTGTACATGAAAGAATTAATGGGGCCATGTATCGTGAGATTTTGAGTGCAAACCTCCTTCCATCAGCAAGGGCATTGAAGATGAAACGTGGCTGGGTCTTTCAGCATGACAATGATCCCAAACACACCACCCGGGCAATGAAGGAGTGGCTTTGTAAGAAGCATTTCAAGGTCCTCGAGTGGCCTAGACAGTCTCCAGATCTCAACCCCATAGAAAACCTTTGGAGGGAGTTGAAAGTCCGTGTTGCCCAGTGACAGCCCCAAAACATCACTGCTCTAGAGGAGATCTGCATGCAGGAATGGGCCAACATACCAGCAACAGTGTGTGACAACCTTGTGAAGACTTACAGAAAACGTTTGACCTCTGTCATTGCCAACAAAGGATATATAACAAAGTATTGAGATGAACTTTTGATATTGACCAAATACTTATTTTCCACCATAATTTGCAAATAAATTCTTTCCAAATCAGACAATGTGATTGTCTGGATTTGCTTCCACATTTTGTCTCTCATAGTTGAGGTATACCTATGATGAAAATTACAGGCCTCTCTCATCTTCTTAAGTGTGAGAACTTGCACAATTGGTGTCTGACTAAATACTTTTTTGCCCCACTGTAGTTTACCTTGTCTGCTGTGGCCAATTAGGGACAGTTACAAAAAGGTCACTAGGATGAGCAGCCAATGGCTGTGTGGAACATAACAGTGCTCTGCACTTCCATTTCTAACATGAACTGAAAAGCTCACAATTTCAGAATAGAATTTGAGGAAAAGCAAACAAAATAAATTATGAAAGTATATTGCAGAGTTTTTTTTTATATATAAACGATTTATCATTTTATATTACCATCTCAAAGTGTTTAATGTCCCATAAACATAAATATATTAAATTATATATTTATGCTTAAAATAATAAAATTGTCAAGCAAAAATAACTAGATTTTTAATTAGACACATAACTTAAAAGAATATGCATTATACATGACAATGCATATCATTTTAACATTGGATATAAATGCAATACTAAAATAAACTACTAACCTTACACGCCCTTACCCGCAGTTCACACTACACTATTACTCCTTATCTACCATAACCTTAAAGGGACACTGAACCCAATTTTTTTTTTGAGATTCAGATAGATCATGCAATTTTAAGCAACTTTCTAATTTACTCCTATTATCAAATTTTCTTCATTCTCTTGGTATCTTTATTTAAAAAGCAAGAATGGGTTGTTCTTGCTGATTGGTGGTTAAATTCACCTACCAATAAACAAGTGCTGTCCAGGGTCTGAACCACAAATTGGCTGGCTTAGCTTAGATGCCTTATTTTTTCAAATAAAGATAGCAAGAGAACGAATAAAAATTGATAATGGGAGAAAATTAGAAAGTTGCTTAAAATTGCATGCTCTATCTGATTCACAAAATAACATATTGGGTTTAGTGTTCCTTTAAGACCTAACCCCCCTAACCTATTAATCCCTCCACCACCACCACCACCACCCACCAATGCAATAAACCCTCTAACCTTTTAACCCCTACACTGCCACAACTCCCCAACGCAGTAAGTACCTTTACCTATTAACCCTTAATTTGCCACGACCAACCAACGCAAACTATTCATACACCACTCAACTACCTAACACCTAACCCACACAGTTCTAAGATAACATCCTCTAAGTTACAAAACATAGCAAACCAAACACTAAATTTACACAAAATAAAAGAATCTAAGATTACAGAAAAAAAGAACACTACCAAAAATAAAAAAAACAAAGTTATGCCTATACTTAAACTAAGGCCCCTTTTAAAAAAATCCACCCCAAAATAAAAAACCCTATACTAACACTAAAAGTTACTATGGGGCCTATTTATGAAAGGCCAGTCGGACATGATCAGACATTGTGAATTATGTCCGACAGACCTCGCTGAATGCGGAGAGCAATACACTCTCCGCATTGCACCAGCAGCTCTTGTGAACTGCTGGTGCAACGCCACCCCTTGCAGATTTGCGGCCAATCGGCAGCAAGCAGGGGATGTCAATTAACCCGATCGTATTCGATCTGGTTGAATTGCAGTGATGTCTGTCTGCCTTCTCAGAGCTTCATAACTGGTGTTTCTGACGAGCCTGAAGGATGCTTTTCTGGTCTTCTTCCGTCCATGACGTCCTATTCATTTGGTCACTCGCTGCACACTGAATTATAAATGTGAGGTACCCCTTATATAGGGGTACCCTTGCATTCCTATTGGATACCACCTGTTAATAAAGATTTCTGCAGCTTGGAATATTTGGCCAGCTCGCTCAACATCATGTCGGGTCCCTTTAGATATATCACCGCATCGCAGCACTTTCGATCATCGAGCACTCATTGAGAAGACAGTATTTTGATGTAGTGTAAAAGCTATCACCAATGTGCATTTCAGTTTTTGTTGGAATGTCCTTTAATTACATTTTGACAAACAGTAGTGAACCTACTCAACAGAGGGCCCTGGTGCAAAAACAAATTTGGCCCCCAAAGGTAACCCAGCAGTAAGAAATAAAAATAATAAGCATGTTGCACCGTATAGATAGAATTGCAACCTTCAATAATAAATGGCTGCCCTGCATTAGGATTGTACACATTTTGCACATGCTTATGTACAGACTATCTGCTATGGGGTCCCCAGCACTTGGGCCCTGGTGTAATTGCACCTGCTGCATCAATGGTAGTTCTGCCCCTGTTGACAAAGATGTTAACAGAAAACATATGAAGCTATTTGTTTGAGGTGTGAATGGGGAATAAATTTAGTTTGGCTAAACCTTTTGTTATGAATATTAATTTTTTTTTTTTTATATTCCGTGCCTATGCTATTTGGTATTTGTCTTGTTTTAAACAAAATTAAATACCGACCATAATATTTACTTTCATTTTTGTTAATGTTCCTTTGCTACAGGTGAAAAAATTAACTTGTAGTGTAAAATTCTTACCTTTAGCGCACTGGAGAGATTCTTATCCTGATACTACATCACAGAGACCAGGGCACACTAATAGGATGCTTAGCGAGGCGGCTCCCAGGGCAAGCTGTTGTGCTAAGCCTCCTATTAGCACTGCAAGGGCTTTTTATATAAAAATATCAAGCTGTTTACTGCCCCTTTAAAGTGAATGTAAAGTTGAGCATACTTGCTCACGTTATAGGATAGAATTAAAAAAGATAATGAGACTTTCATTCATCAAATTTGTACTATATACTGATATTCTGAGATGTTTACCTTTTAATGCTATAATGATAAGCGCTGTTGCAACGCCCGCCATATTGCTCAATTGATTGACAGATGACAAATCTGCAATCCACTAATTGCTGTTTGTGGGCGTGAAGTATGTGCAAAGGGGCTAAACGCCCCCGGGGGGGGGGGGGGGGGAACAACAATTAGTGGATTGCAGATTCCTCATCTGTAAATCAATTGAGCAATATGGCAGTCGGAGGTACGGCGCCTATCGTTATAGCATTAAAAGGTAAAAATCTCAGAATATCAGTATATAGTATAAATTTGATAAATGAAAGTCTCACTATTTTTTTAAGTTCTATCCTATGGCGTGAGCGAATACACTCAACTTTACATTCATTGTAATATAATGCTTTGCATATTATCCTCAGAATACTTTAGCATCTGATTGACAGGAAACAAAAGAACACTTTAAACATAAACATTCTGAAGTGCTGAATTCCCTACCTTCTAGCTTTACGTGAGAAACACTTCCCTTTTGAGATTAAACTGTGACTCCTGTACAGAGAAACTAGATGTTTGCAAAGTTTAGGAAGTAAGATGTAATATTACCTATTGACGTGGTATTTGTCAGAGGTATGAAGTTCCATTGATTTCCTTTTCTGATGGCCAAAGGTTAGTGGGAAAGGAAAACACACTCACCTAACAGTAAGTTTTCACACCAATGTTTACACCTATGTCCATTCCATAGTTTGACAAGACAATTTTAGTTAAGAGTATATTTGTAAAATGCTGTTAGGCTGCATAATTAACAAAACAAAGATTTCAGTTTAGCTGAGAATGAATTGTACCTTTTTAAAAAAAAAAAAATATATATATATATATATATATATATATATATGGCTATATTACAAGTGAGACACTAATTTAATGTGCGTCTGTAAAAGGGTAAATTTGCCTGTTTTTGGGTGCACCTAAAATAACCAGCCATTACAAGTGGCTGGTTATAACTCCCGTGAGCTAGCGGTAGCACTTTGCTCTTAGCAAAATTGACCAGGGGTTTAAAAAAATGTCTCCCAATTGCCCCCTAAAAGAAGTGTAAAGTTCCCTTCATAAAATAAAAAATAGTAGCATCTTTATTTTTTAATAAATAACTGCACAAAGCAGTTATAAGAGGTTAAAGTGAGGGGATGTGGGGTGTAAGAAAAAAAATGGCACTTTACATTGCAGTCTATGGGGACTGTGTTTATAATATATATGTATATGATTTTATATATATATATATATATATATATATATATATATATATATATATATATATATATATAAATATATATATATATATATATATATATATACTGTATATATATGTGTGTGTGTTAATATGTGTATATACACATATAAACGGTTTACACACACACACACACACACACACACATATATATATATATATATATATATATATTTTTTTTATTTATTTATTCATATACAGTAGAAGGAAGGGTAAGTGCACACTCACAAACAGGTAGTCACATAGTCACATGCCAGGGTGCTAAGAAGCAAGTAGATAATGAATGTAGAGCAAAGCACTCAATGGTCTTGAAAAGTGTCCAAACTTGATTTATTTATGTGATGTTTCGGGGTGTTTACCCCTTCATCAGACTTGGTCTGATAAAAGGGTGACACGGGTGGGGCGGGGTGGGAGGTATAGAGAGAGCAGAAGATGGGGGATAAAGAGAAGGGGGAGAGACAGAAAAAGAGGGGCATAGAGAGAGCAAAAGAGAGGGGGGAGAGAGAGCAAAAAGAGGGGGGAAGAGAGAGCATCAAAGAGGGGGTGAAAGAGAGCTCAAAAGAGAGGAGGCATAGAGAGCGCAAAAGAGAAGGGGGGGAGCGCAAAAGAGAAGGGGGAGAGAGCGCAAAAAGAGAAGGGGGAGAGAGCACAAAAGAGAGGGAGGAGAGAGTGCTAAAGAGAGGGGGAGAGAGCGCAAAAGAGGGGGGAGAGAGCGCAAAAAAGGGGGAAGAGAGAGCACAAAAGAGAGGGGAAAGAGCGCAAAAGAGAGATGGGAGAGAGCGCAAAAGAAAGTTGTAGAGAGAGCAAAAGAGGAGGGAGAGAGCGCAAAAGTGGGGGAGATAGTGCAAACGAGGGGGAGAGAGCGCAAAAGAGGGGGGAAAGAGCGCAAAAGAGGGGGAGAGAGCACAAAAGAGGGGGGAAAGAGTGCAAAAGAGGGGGGAGAGAGAGCAAAAGAGGGGGAGAGACAGTAAAAGAGGGGGAGAGAGAGCAAAAGACGGGGGAGAGAGGGAGAGAGATCAAAAGAGGGGGGAAAGAGAGCAAAAAAAGGGGAGAGAGAGCAAAAGAGGGGGAGAAAGAGCAAAAGAGGGGGAGAGAGAGAGAGCAAAAGAGGGGGAGAGAGAGAGAGCAAAAGAGGGGGAGAGAGAGAGCAAAAGAGGGGAAGAGAGAGCAAAAGAGGGGGGAGATAGCAGAAGAGGGGCGGGGAAGATAGAGCGCAAAAGAGAGGGGGGAGAGAGAGGGAGCAAGGGTTGGAACTGCGGTACTTAAAACAATTGGCCCGTGTACACAAGCTTTAGGACTAGTACATATATATTTTAAATTTGCTGTCCAACGCAGCGAGACTTACACCCTGTGCTGTGCTAGGTTCTCTGCTGTGTCCCACGGCATGAGAACGAGGCTCCCATGTCCATGGAAGTGCGCTCTCATGAGCACAATGCTTCCAGGCAATGCCAACGGAGGTTGCGTTCGTATTTTGGCTTAACTTGTAATACCAGAGCACATTTGCGAATGCTGGTATTACTGAGTGGAGTGCAAATATCATGATAGCGAAAAACTGATAACAACTGCAAAACAATGCATTTATACTAACATTAGGATAATGGTTAGCCTTACATGCAGACTCAAGCCCAGATTGGCTATGGAAAAACAGGTGTAATAAAAGAGAATTTAATTTGTTTAAAAATTATTCGACTTAGCTGGTATGTTATTTTGTAGTAATATAACAGAATGAATTGGAATTACAAGGTGGTAACTTACTGTCCCTTTAAATTTAGTAGGCAATTATTATGGGGTCTATGCAATTCAATTGTGATGACTGCTGACCTGAATCAATATTACATTTTTCTAAGTTGGCTGTTTTCTAAATGGTATTTGATTGTAAACCCATCATTTGAAACTGACTTTTATATCCAAGTTATTTAAAGTTGTTTTAAAAAGCCCAACATGGTATTAGAAGAATGGACATCTGAATTGGGAATAAGTCCCTCATGCTGGAGTTTTGCTCTTTATATCAACATGCAAGCACCTACTCAATTCAATGCTTTGTTGTCAATGAGCCACCATATTTAAAACATATGTGCATCTCCATATTTAAAGGGGCATGAGACCCAATTTTTTTTCTTTCATTATTCAGATAGAGAATACAATTAAAAAAATGTCTACACTTTACTTATATTATCAAATTTGCTTGGTTTTCATGTTATTCTTTGTTGAAGAGATACCTAGGTAACGTGCACTTGCCTACATGACAGGAAATAGTGCTGCCATCTAGTGTTCTTACTAATGTATAACACTGTTGCCAAACTACATATAGCGCTGCAAACATGTGCACAATCCTGATCTTACATCCCTGCTTTTCAACAAAGGATAACAAGAAAACAAAGAAAATAGTAAAATAGTAAATTAGAAAGTCATTTCAAATGTAACGCACTATCAAAATAATGAAAGAACATTTTTGTTTTTATGTCCCTTTAAAATGATCTGCAGGACCATCAAATACAGTAGAATTACATAATCAACAAATGCAAAGTAAAAATACAATGTAATAATACTTTCTTTGAATTTCAAATGAGCAATAGATTTTTTTACTTACACATTTAAAAATAAACATAAATAAAATGCACTGATCATAAATAAAGTCAGTAGCAACATGTTAAGCTGCAGATAAAAATGTAATGATTCGGATGATTGCAATTAAGAAAAGAAAACCTTTCCAGTTTACTTTCATTATCAAATTTTGAGGCACCAGCTCCTACTGAGCATGTGCAAGAGCTCACTGTATTTAAGCACATCAGTCTGTGATTGGCTATTGGCTATCTTATGACACAGGGGACAGAAATTAAAGGGAACTTTATAATTTATCAGAAAAAAATATATATTTTGTTTGAATTTCAAAGCAAGTGTTATTGTAGTACCTATTTTTGTGAACTTGTTGATTATGCAACTTTACTTTATTTAAAGTGATAGGAAAGTCAAAATTAAACATACATGATTCAGATAAAGTATGTAATTTTAAGACACTTTTAAATTCACTGCTATGTTCAAATGTGCTTCGTTCTCTTGTTATCACTTGAAAAAGAATATGCACATATCTTACACTGGTGGGAGCTAGTTGCTGATTGGTGCCTGCGCACATTTGTCTCCTGTGATTGGCTAACTAGATGTGTTAATCTAGCAGTCAGTAGTGCAATGCTGTCCCTTCAGCAAAGGATAACAAGATAATGAAGCAAATGAAATAATATAAGTAAATTCGGAAGTTGTTTAAAATTGTATATTTTTTTCCAAATCATGAAAGAACATTTTGGGGTTTCCTGTCCCTTTAATGGTCCTTTAAATAAATCAGCTGCACGGTTGGCTTTTCATGAATAGACACCTATGTTTTGTCTTTAGAGTTTTATTTCATTTAAGGGTTATCAGGCACAAGCCAACCATATTAAATACCATTTAAGATTTAGTTGAGAAAACATTAAAGGGACAGTAAATGGACAGTAAATGGACAGCATAACAGTTTAAACAACTTGCTTATTTCTCTTTATATTCATTATTAAAGAATAATTCTAGGTGAGTTTAGGAGTATACACATCTCTAGCCATCTGGCAACAGTGTTTGCAACATTGGTTTAACAAATATTACATATAGATACAAACACTGCTGCTGTAAACTGCTAAAAGCATGTGCACGCTCCTGAGCATGTATCAGACTACCTAGATTTACTCTTAACAAAGGATATAATGGGAACAAAGCAAATATTACAATAGAAGTAAATTGGAAATGTGTTTAATATCACATGCTGTTTGACTCATGAAAATTAATTTTAACTTTACTGTCTCTTTAACTGTGTGGTTATAAAGCTATTGTATTATATTCCATGTGGAGATATTAGAGATGGATGTATATTTTATTATGATAAGAGATGTCCAATATGATGGTTATTAGATTAATACGTTCAGTGTGTGGAAATTAAGCTATTACAGCTGGCTGAGAGATGTGTTGTGCTTATACAGAACATTTATTAAAAGGAATCTTTTATTCTTGTTTAAGTTTTGTTTTGTTTGTATGATAAATTTAGAGAATAGAACTGTCATGAGTACCTCATGATTTAGATGCTAATGTGTTAATTTTCTTTAACTTGTGTTCTTCCCTTAGATACGCCAGAACCCCTAATAAATAGTTTCTAATTTGACCAAATGTTATTGCATTTTTATTAATGAATCAAAAAAGAAAAAATGTCAGCGTCCTTATGGGGTAGCTTGTTTGCATTGTCGGACTTCCGTTGGGGGAGGAGTTTTGCAGTGTACCTGCATGCAGGTGTTGTGAGAGGACTCCCTTCTATCAGCTCCCCGCTCTCTGCCACTTACCTGGGAAAGCTTGCCGAGGTTTTCTAGTGTGGCACTCTGCAGTGTCCTAACCTGCGTGAGAGTTTGAAGTCTATACAAGCCATTATGGCTGCGACTGCATTGCAGTACAAATTTTAAATTTTCCCTACAAGCTACAGCCCCTGCCAAGAAGGAGCCACCGACCGGTGTCAAAGTAAACAAGGAAAGGCGCCGTCCTGAACGGCTGAGGTTTACAGCGGCTGGATAAGGTCTCCCTTCAGTTCCGGTGTGCAGTGTACGAGTACAACGAGATTCCCTCAGAAGGTGAGGTGGTCCTGTTGGACCCGGGTACACTATCAGACGTCGCCCGGGGGAACCTGGAGACAAGCTGTTCGGAGGATTCGGGAGCGCTTCGGTCATCTGTATACACAGCCTCACCATCCAGAACCGGCAAAGAGCGCTGTATTGGAGAGCGAAGATTCACATCTGTGTCAGGTTAGACCCCCTCACGGGCTTTATGTATCTGCATAAGAGGCTTGTACATTATTATCTGCTAGCACTATTTAAGCCCGTTGCTGATTAAATCATCCCTGCTATATTTGAGATATCTGCTGGAGAAAGGTTCAGCAGCACTACAGGAGAGCATTATTATTTAATGGTACAGTGAGAGGGCGCTGATCCCTGGCTTGGCGAGCCTGCTCTCTGCTACACATAGATACAGTGTTACTCAAGCAGGGAATTACCGAGTCGCTCTTGTTGTGCAAATCCATCTGTGTTCTGGAGACCTACTACTAAGGGGGCATTGGGCAACTCGCTCCATCTTCAACAAGACTTTTTTCCAGCATATCTATTTTGAGAACACTTGTATCTTACGGGGACACTAGTGAAAGCTCAGGTCTAAATTGACTATACTATCTTTGTTCCCAGTAGGTACTGTACAACAAAAGTTTACTGAACTGGGGGCAGAATTAGACGCTGTGGCAGTCGCTGTGTTTGTGAACCCCCCTAATCTTGTTGCCTCTGGTTCATTAGTCCCATGGCTGAGTAAAGGAAAGATCTAAGGAAATAACTTTAGATGCTGAGGCTACTGCTAAGGGTTTTTTTTTTGTTTTTTTTTGATAAATCAGCCTGTCCAAGATGTACCGTCAGGGATAAGAAGTGTCCTTTTCTCTGAGGCTGTGAATTTATAGTTTATGAAAATGCTATACTATATGTATTTTTCTTTGTGATGTTATAATACCAAGTTAGAGATTTAACACTTGGGTTCAAAATTTTATGTTTTGCTAGAATAGGGACTATATACTAGTTAGAGGATGATGGTGTGATTCTATTTTTATTATTTTTAGGTATTTAAGTGTGCATTTAACAATTGCATAGACCCAATACTAATTGAAGATACAAAGAGACAAATAGAATATTAGAATGCAAGATGGTAAGGGTTAAAAGTCCTCCCTAAGTAATATCTGAGCATCTTTAAACTAACTGTATTCTAACTGTTCCAATAACTTTAGCTGTATTGCTTTAACTACCAATATTTTTTGTATTGGCACTGTTCTGGGTATTTATAATGTACGTCTCCTTCTAGTGTTATACCCGGTTTATTAGAACTCGTCTGTGCAGACATCATTTAAGAGTATTATACTACCTGTGTTAATTCAATATCCCACTAATATAACAATTTAAGAAAGGCTCAATCCACTGAATTGTGTAGCAATAGCGGGTAGTTATAAAAAAAAAAAAAAAACTCTGTTTTTTTTTTTCCTTCTTTTTTTTTTTTTTTGTTGCACGTTTGGGAATTTTTTTCCCCCACTGTGTGTATCACATTATACTAGATCACCCTCCACTTTTTTTCTTTACACCTGTCTTTAAAACACTCAGAGATTTGATCTCCATATAGGAGAGGCGGATCGCCTCTACACTTTTTATTTTTTCACCCCAACTATACACCCTTTTTTTTTTTTTTCCCTCCAGGCATACTTGAGGGGCATATTTTCAAAACACCGAGTGATTTGATCCCTAGATAGGAGAGGTGGATCACCTCCACACATTTTTTTTTTCCACTTTAATCACTTATTTCACATATATATGTTTTTGTTTTTTTTTACCTCCCTCCAGGTACACTCGAGGGGCATATTTCGAAAACACTGAGAGATTTGATCTCCATATAGGAGAGGCAGATCGCCTCCACACATTTTCTTTTTTTTTTTTTTTTACCACATATTTTTACATAACCCTTTTTTTTTTTTTTTTTTCTTCCACAAGTGATATTGGTAAACAACACTATCACGTAAAATTTATGGATAAATTCTTATTGCAGAGAGAATCCCTGTCACCCAAAATGCCAGTTAAAGCCAAAGATAAAAGGGCTAAAGTGTCCGAGGCCAGCCTAGATACTACAACAGAACCGGTGGGCAACATGGTTGACACTCATTCTCTAATTACACAACTGTCCGATTTGTTCTCACCCCAATTTGATATAATTAAAAAGGAGCTGGGTTCTATCTCAGGGGAAATCACTGCTTTGTCTACAGAAGTAAGGCAGTTTTCTCATAGAATGCAAGAGGCGGAAAATAGGATCTCCGACTTGGAAGACCAACTTAATACATAAGGAAATATAATAACTCAACACAAATCTAAAATTACCCAGCTACAAGGGCGTCTAGACGATCTGGAAGATCGGGCAAGACGAAACAACATTAGAATTGTGGGTCTCCCGGAATCTGCGGAATTTGAAGATCTATTGAAGTTTACTTCTGTATCACTACCGCAGAGGCTGGGCGTCCCACAATCAAGGTTACCCATCACGATCGAGAGAGCCCACAGAATTGGCCCTAAAAAAATCTCTGAGGCAGGTCAAGGTAGGGACAGAATGTGTATATGTAAGGTTTTAAATTTTCAGGACAAAATTGAAATAATGAAACTGTTTAAAAAACTGAATGAACCTTTAATGTTCGGTAATAGAAAAATCTTACTGTTTCAGGACTTCTCGACTGAAACCACTCAGAGGAGGAGGATGATGGCGCCCCTCTGTACTCAGATTATTAACAAAGGAATCAAGGCGTGGATGGTCTACCCCGCAAAAATAATGGTTGAGTACAGTGGGTCCCGTCTGGTCCTCTCTGAAGTGGGGGAAGTGAAAGATTTTCTTAAAGATAAATGAGAACTATGTTACTATATCCTACCATAGGAAATATAATTGTTAGAATGTATTATAAATTGGATCCCTCGAAAGGTGTGGGGCCCATTGAGACTTAGTAGGCAGACTGTGTATATTGTATGTTAAAAGTCAAATTGCAATCAAGGTTTCATTAGTCATATTCTATATGATAAAACTATTCTCAGGTGTGTCTCTTTTTCTTTTCCCTTCTTGGTTCCCCTGTTTTCCCTTTTTCTTTTCCTCTTTTTTTTTTTCCCTCTTCCCCCCCCCCCCACCAGGATCTCTGGGATAATCACTGTATATTAATCCATGGAGCTTAAAATAACCTCATGGAATGTGGGAGGGATTTCCTCCCCTATGAAACACAAATTGGTTATTAAAGTTCTGTCTAGAAGTAAACCTGACATTTCTTTTCTTCAGGAAACCCATCTGAGGGAACAGGAAGCCAAAAAACTCAAGATCAAATGGGTGGGGGAGGTAGTTGCTTCTCCGGATAAAAACAGAAATTGTGGGGTAGCAATCCTCATAAATAGGTCCTTAGATTACAAGATTATCCAGGTAGAGACAGACCCAGAAGCTAGATTTATTATTTTGCACATTCATATCAATGGTGTAAAATTTGTTTTTTGCAATGTTTATGGTCCCAATAAATTTGATCGGGAATTCTGGGAGAAAATTAAGTGTAAACTGTTCCCACTGGTAAAAGAGAACTTAGTAATTGGAGGTGATTTTAATATGACATTATACCCAGAATTAGATAGATTTTCAAGAAAAAATGTCCCGGAGAATAGGAGAAGTTCAAAGTATTTTCAGAGATTCTGTCAGAAACTCCAGGTCTATGATATATGGCACAGGTTAAATCCGGATGTTCAGAACTTCACATGTGAATCCAAAGCCCATAGAACATTTTCCCGTATAGATTTATTTTTAGTTGCAGAGGCACTGTCCGTTGGTAAAATTGAGGCAGGGATTGAGGAGATCTCGATCTTGGACCACGCGAATATTTCTATAACCTTTTTCTGTCAGGAGGGGAGTTATGCTAGAATGCCTAGATTTTTCTATCCGAGGTTTCTTTATAACGATCCCAGGTTTTCATCTTGGCTAAAATTTAGATGGAAGGAGTATTGTTCATTTAACTCTGTATATCTTCATAAAATTGAAGTCTTTTGGGAGGCGGCCAAAGCAGTCCTAAGGGGAGATATTAAGGGTTATCTAGTGACTCGAAACAGGAAAATGTGGGCGAGGGATGTACAACTGTCCAATCAAGTCCGAAACGCTTTCAAAAAATATTGCAGGGATCGATCAAGAGCTAACTGGGCTATATATTCAGATAGTAGGAAGGAAAGAGATTCCTTCTTACTTCGAAAACATCAGGAAGAGGAGTCAAAAATTAATTTGCGGTTTAGAGGCATCCATGGCAGTTCAGCCAAACACTTGGCAAGGTTGGTCAAAGTCAGGAAGAAGAATAATTCTATCGCAGTGATTCAGGCAGAAGGCAGACGTACTTCTGATACGGATGAGATATCCTGAATTTGTTTTAAATTTTACCAGCAATTATATACTGAAGGGGAGTTCAATCAAGATAACCACACTAAGTTTTGGTCATCGATCGCGGTCCCCTTAATACAAAAAGGAGAACTGGATATGCTAAATGCACCTATTACAGTTGAAGAAATAGGTAAAGCTATATCCCAGGCCAAACTTAACAAAGCAGCAGGTCCAGACGGGCTACCAGTTGAATTATACAAAAGTTTGGCGGATCAGGTTATACCGATACTAGAAAAATTATATAACAATTATTATATATTGGGTAATTCAATCTCTGTCTTCTTTTCTTCAGCTAATATCTCCCTCATATTGAAAAAAGGAAAAAATCCAGAGGATCCGGCCTCTTATAGGCCTATTTCAGTCCTCAATGCGGATTATAAAATTTTAGCTTTTATTCTAGCCCAGAGATTAACCTCTTGCTTAGATAAATTGATCCACCCAGACCAGGTAGGGTTTATGTCATCACGGAGTTCCACTAAAAATATAAGAAAGTTAACAACTTTAGTTGACTTTATCTGGAATTCAGAACAGTTGACAGAGAAAAATGATCTTAAGGATATAGAGGTTCTCACCTTAGATGCGGTCAAAGCGTTTAACTGCATCTCCTGGAGACATCTTTTTTCTACATTAATTAAATTTGGCTTTATGGACAACTTTTTTAATTTCATTCAAAGATTATATCAGAACCCGGTCTCATATCTTTTGGTGAATGGTAAGGCATCTCCTAGGATATTATTGCAAAGAGGTACAAGACAGGGTTGCCCCCTCTCCCCTTTGCTTTTTAATATCATCTTGGAACCACTGGCAATAAAATTGCGAGAGATCCTACCTGGGATTCCGTTGGGTAGTCAAAATTTGAAAATATTACTTTATGCTGATGACATCTTACTATTTTTGAATAAAACGGCAATAACGATCCCGAAAGTGGTTCACACGATAAATATTTTCAGTACATTTGCGGGTTATAAAATAAATATGGAGAAGAGCGACGTGATGTGGCTAGGGCAGAAGGAGGTAGATCACCCCAACACAATATTCCATAAAGTTAACTCAATCAAATATCTTTTATTAGAGATCAATAGAAATCCAAAACTCTGGTACCAGGCAAATTTTAGGTTGCTTTTTCAAAAAATCCAAGATAATTTGAAGCTTTGGACGGCTTTTCCTCTTTCACTTACAGCCTCTATCAATTTAATTAAAACCATAATTTTCCCTAAAATTCTTTACTATCTTCAAAATTTACCCCTTATAATTTTAAATAAGGACTTGAAGAATCTGTCTTCCTGGTTTTCAAAGTTTTTATGGAAAACCAAAAAACCGCGTATTTCGATAAATAGGCTGTCTCAGAAATATACGGATGCAGGTCTGGCTCTACCAAATATCAGATTATACAACTGGGCTTCCCTGATTAAAATTGCAGTTGGTTGGATTGCTCAGACCAATCTGGTCTCTACATACGAGCTTGAATCATATATGGTTAAACCGTGGTCCTTAAAAGCTCTCCTACATTGTCCTCTGCATTTATTACCTTTCAAGATATCTTCCTTTATTTCAGTCAGGAACATAGTGGTGATTTGGCAAAAGTCCTGTAAGCTGCTTAAAATTGACCCTTCTTTTTCGGATTTCTTGCCTATTAGGGGGAATCCGCTGTTTCTACCTGGTACAGACCAAAAGTGTTTTCAGGAGTGGCAGGATGGTGGGCTCGAATATTTGTATCAGTTAGTTAACAACGACTTCCAGATACTTCCCTGGGAAACTATAAGGGAACAATTCTTTCTACCTAGGTCGAACCGATTTGCCTACTTCCAAATCCGTCATTTTATCAGTGCCCAAAATTGGCATGCGATTAGTAGAGGTGACTGGTCCGAGGTTAAGATCTGTATTAGAAAATTTACTGGAGGATATGCATCAATTTCTTTAATTTATGATATGATGCTGTCTAAACAAGGTATATTGGAGGAGGATAAATTAATTAAATTCTGGTGGCCTTATATCCCTTCTATAGATCGTCAGAAAATATCTAATAGCCTCGTGACAGTAGCTAAATATTCGGTGCCAGTAAGTTGGAAGGAATCTCATCTCAAATTATTAAATAATTATTATACCTCTCCAGCTCTATTAACTAAATATTTCCCTGATAAAGTTTTCAAGTGTGAACATTGCTCGTATATTCGGGCTGATCTCCTCCATATGTTATGGGCTTGTCCTAAAATTTCTCAACTATGGCTAAAGGTGCAATTCTGGTATAATAGAGTCTTTGAAAGTACTATCTCCTTTTCTCTGGCGGATATTGTGTTACTTTTTTCAGAGGATAGAGGCTGTGTTAGTTTACGCACCCTTAATACAATTATCTTAACAGTGAGGTATAATATCTTTAAAAAATGGATAGCTTATTTTTTAATCTTTCCATCTACGGCAGCTGTCTGAAAAGAGAATTAGAAAGTTCTTGATAGGCTGGGCCCCAGTTATTAACTCATATCCGTTGGCGGTGCAGAGACAAATTTTATCGCCCTTTGTAGCTTCAGTAAGCTTTGCTGAATTGGTTATACTCCAGGTATTTCCGGATACATGGATTAGAAATAGTAGTGATATTGATTAAGTTAGATGAAGATTCCATAGTTGGAGGATATAGAGTATCATATTAGGATCCTGTGGGAGGGGGGGGCTTTTTTTTTTTCTTTTTCTTTTTTTTTTTTTTTTTTCTCCCTTTTTCCTTTTTGTATTTATTCTAGAGGCATTTTGGTTTTTGTATATTTTCAAAAATTAGCCACTTTAATTTGATTATTGTCAGAAAAGCGGGACAAGGATATATATATTGGGGAGAATGTTTCTTTACTATGTTTTTGTATCATTGCTGATATATTATTTGTCCTGCGTGACTTTGTTTATGTTGAGATTATGTTTTTCTTTTTTTATGTAAATAAAAAAAAATTATAATAAAAAAAAAAAAAAAAAATGTCAGCACAAGAACAGTGCCTCTACCCAGAGCTAGATACAGTCGATCAGAGGACACTAGTACCACTTGAGACATTCTTTTAACCATATTATGACACTAGATGATGAAAATATGACAACCATGTTATATTTGGTAAGAAACTAATTATCATGATGTCACTAGTAAATTGTTTATATAAGTGTATGCGCTGAATATGTAAAACAGAAGTTATAAGGTGTTCTATAATTTCACCCAAAGACTCTGATCTTTATGACCTGTCGTAAAAAGAAGGGATTAGATATTTCTGGCAAAAGAGAGGAGTTTCCTAGCCCCTCTAGAAAGAGGTTGGGTCAAGCAATTTGATATCAGCGTATCAGGTATTAAATGTTGTGTTTAACAATACAAGTTGTGCATTCTACATGGGAGACTGTATATCAACAGAGTGAGTGACCATCTTTTACTGCCAACCTCCCTGGCACAGACAACTAAAGCTAGTAAAGTATAAGGTTTCTGTTATTTCTCCTGTTTATTTTAAAACTGATTGCTTGTGTATAATTCTATTTGTTAACATATTTTTATTAATAATGCACTGTCCATACTTTCTCACATAATAAATAAGTTTTTGACTTTGTCTAATATTTGAACCACGTTACTGAAAGAGACTGGTAGTATTAAGACTAGTTTTAGATTATTTTTGCTAAATTGTATTCTGGGATTTAATTTGTTAGTCTGGTTTCCTTAAGATTTATCATATAATCAGTTTTAAGTTGTGGCAGCTTAGAGATAGTTTAGTGTGGGTGGCATAAAAGGGGTGTTTGGGCATTTGTTCTAAGTCTAGGACAGACTAGAGAGTGTTTTTAATCCTTGCACCCACTGAACTAAGTCACAGGCTTGCCTGGAGTGTCTACACTGTCACAGATTAGTTAAAGTGGAAAGGATCTGTTATTTCTGTGCCAAACAAGTGACTGGTGCAGGGTTAGTAAACCCTAGTCATCACAAATTGGTGGGCAGCGGTGCAGATATTTTTTTTTATTAGATTTTAATGCTTTGTGGATTTGCTAGTGTGAAAATCCCAGTACTAAAAGAAATTGTGACTCTCACAATTTCCAAAGGCTATATTGTTACATTACAAACAGTCCCCTTCCCTATTCTCTGTTTTTCTTTTCTATTTACTTTTTTTACTATGGAGGCATACCATCCGCAGTATTTTACCCCTGGTCTGAAAGGTCCTGCACTGGAGGCTTTTGCAGAACTACCTCCAGAGTTTGATCAGGATTATGAGGCAATTAAAGCTGCACTGCAGAGGAGGTATAATCTCACTCCTGAGATGTACAGAAAGAGTTTCTGTACTCTGCGGAGGGGTATATCAGAGAGCTACACTGCAGTTGTGGGAAGCCTGACAACAGCATTCAATAAGCGGATTAGAGGGCTAAAGATTGTCACTATGGAGGACCTGGAAGATCTGATGGTTAAGGAGTAATTCCTGCAGCTGTGCTCAGCAGAAGTGCAGGAGTGGGTTCTGGATCACAAGCCCAAAACAGCATTGGAGGCAGGTGAGCTGGCATATTTTTACACAGCTCACCAGTGAATGGAAGAAAAGCCTTTGTTAAGGGGGCATCCACCTGAATAGGAGCTGCTCCATGACCCCCCTTTACCTGCCTTTATTTAATGTGTCTGTTACCTCTGGGAAGGAGGGGCGAGTGCTGCATCTGGGCAGGGGGATACCCGCAGGTGTTTTGCTTGCAACAAAGTGGGCTACATCAGCTACACTTGCCCATAGAAGATGAAATTGGCACAATCAGCTGGAGGGAGTAATCCCTCAGACGTACCAGCATCTGTGTTGTTTGTTACACAGCCAGAGGAAATCAACAATGAGAACCTACAGTCTGTGACTGTTGGACATAATGGATTGGGGCTTCGGGACACAGGTGCAGCAGTGATTATTGTGTGTCCAGGGCTGGTGAGCTCTAAGGACATTATGCCTGGCAGGACTGTAGCAGTTAAAGGGATTGGGGAATGCAACTTGCAGTGCCTATGGAACGTGTATACCTTGATTGGGGAGCGGGGAAAGGATTAAGAAATGTGGGGGTATCTGAAAATATTCCTAATTATGTTTTACTGGGTACTGATCTAGGTAGATTGTTATCTTTAGATGTGTCTGACAATGATATTTGTGACCTAGTGACATTAGCTGTGCACCCTAATAAGCAGAGGGTTGTGTGTAAAAATGCTCAGAGACATGTTGACAAGGGGTGTCTGGGCTGAGATATGAAAATGTAAGAGGAGAGACTGACTGGGGAGAAAGACAGATAGATAGTGTGGGTCTGTCTGTGCTTGAACCAGTAGGATCTGGAGAACAACATTTAACAGTACAATGTGAGACTGATTGTGAAGAAAGGCAGATGAATGGTGTGTACCTGTCTGTGTCTGAACCAGTAGTATCTGTAGAAACTGACTGTGAGAAAAGGCAGATGGGTGGTGTGTGTCTGTCTTTGCTTGAAACAGTAGAGTCTATAGAAAATTGTGAAAATATAAGGGGAGAGAATGACTGGATGACTGGGGTGCTGGATGATGTGTGCCAGTCTGTGTCCGAACAAGTGGGGTCCCCTGTGGAAAGAAAGACGGGATATATGGGAAAAATAGCAGAAGGAAGATAGGTGCTTTTTCTATACCAGAGTCAGAAGGATTCCAAATCCTGGGTGTAGATGAGGGTGAGGATGTGAAGTGGCTGGCTGACTGTGAGAGAGAACAGAGAGAGAGAGAGTATACCAGGCAGAAAAACAGGAAAAGGCTGCACAGCAGTGTGAAAAAAATGTAACTTTTAATGGATATTCATAAAAACAAAAATGATAGATATGGAGGCTGCAAGTAGACTGTCTGACATGTTTTGCACTCCCTAGTGGCGCTTAATCATAGGATATCCATTAAAAGTTACATTTTATTTCTGCCTGATGTCTGGGACAGTTGGATTCCTGTCTGCTTTTTAGGCTAGCACCTTGTTTAATGATCTTGGATGAAGAGGACCTCTGATGCCATCTCCCTGTGCAGTGATGTTGGCATTCACGTGTCTGTGAGCTTGAGCGGCTGAACTTTTTTACTTTAGAGAGAGTAGACCAATCTGTGCCAGAAGCAGCAGTACCCCAGCATCCAGAGTGTGTGGGGGAGGAGGCCACTGGATACTACTTGAGGGAAACCCAGAGTTAGTGTGAAAGAGTGTGGGTTACCAAGCCCCCAGTAACCTCAGCTGTGATCTATAAGCAGACTGCACAGACTAGGGGACAGAGACTGACACAGACTGCAGATACAAGGGGGAGGAATACAGAGAAGTGTATTTGCACAGCACCACAGTTCCATTCAACACATACACTGATAGGAGTGCAGAGTCAGAGTTCCCAGCAGGCCCAGCAAAGAGGCCCCACAGTGTAGAAAAGGGGGGCAGTTAGGCAACCATATATGTATATGGATTATTATCTATGGAGCTTATTCTATAATATAAAGGGTGATAAAGGAAACAATATCGTATTGACTTTTCGTTACCCTTTGGCTTAATTGCCTGGAAACAGGCTGTATCTAGTGATATAGCTATGTGTACACCATATAACTATGTATAGCACTCGTTAAATAATACAGTTGTATGTGAACACATATTATGGGTTACCTTAGGGTATAGTCAAATTAGTTGCTTTTCAAGTAGTAAAGAAAATAAGAATTCAGTGATATACGTTATATAGATATAGTTTCCCAAGTTTACAGAGTAAACTATAGTGGGGGGGGGGGGCTAGTAGGAAAGGATTAGATTCCCTGGCAAGATAAGAATATATAACATTAATAAGATACAAGGGCAATGGTAGTTGACCTCTAGAGAGCACTAGTATGTCAATATGAATTCTAATGAACCCTTCATGGACTATAATACAATGAATAACAGTTACTATCCTCCTAATACCTTCCGTAAGTTAGTCTTGAAAAAAAGGAAACATCTATTTTTCTTTTTATCTCAAAAGCTTTATTGAAGAATTATAAAAGTTACATTGAATAAGAAATAAAAGGGTCACAAAAGGCATCGTAGCCCAAAATTGAACAAGAAAGAAAGTCATAGATAGGCGTTATGATTGGGTGGGCATAGTAAAACAAATACAAAGGTAGTAATGTTCTTACATGAAATATCAAACCAGATAAGCAAAAAGTGCAACTAGGGACTAACCGTCCCAGGGAAGAATAAAATAGGGAGAGTCTAAAGATTTGGGGGGAGGGGAATAGGGGAAAGGTAAGGGAAAATATGGCATGAAAATTATAGGGATAAACCTGCCTGTAATTGGGGGTCAGGTCAGTCTGTGGTCAAGAGGTTTGGCTTCCAGATCGTGTCATAGTTGTGTTTCCAATCTGCCCAAGTCAATCAAAAACTTCAGAATGACCTAATTTGTAGAAAATATCTTTATCCATGGTATATAAATAGGCCATTGAACTGCAGATTTTAGACCAATTTTGAAGGTGTACTTTCTTCCATGCTCATGCAATAGTGTGTTTAATTGACATAAAAAGATATATGCATAAGTATGAGTGGTGTTTTGGTAGGGAATGTAGACCTATATGTAATAGGGCTACTGCAGGCGATTTGTAGAGGGATATACCTAATCAGGATAGTACGAGGAAGCAAATATTCCATAAAGGGCGGAGCTTGGAGCATTCCCACCAAATATGCATACTATTACCCTTCTGGCCACAATCCCTCCAGCAATCAGATGACACACTCGGGAACATTTTAGAAAGTCTGGTGGGGACATAGTACCAGTGCACCAATAGTTTGTAATAAGTTTCGAACAAGGTAGTACAATGAATAGCCTTTTGTGTGAGTTCTAGGGTGCGCCCCCAGACTTCTGTTGTAGCAGTAATCTCTAGTAGGGCCTCCCATCTTTGAAGATGGGCCGGTGTATCTGAGGATGAGGTGGATCCTAGGAGGGTGTAATGGAAGGATAGGGGTCTACAGAGTCTGCCACCTTGTTTCCAGACGGATTCCCAGGGGGTCAGCCAACAGGCCAGTGTGGGCTTGAAGCCCTAACTGTGTAGAAAGGTTTTGATTCTATGATATTCAAATGGGAAGTATCGCGGGAGTACGCAGTCCTCTCCGAGCTGGGAGATGTGCTTAAAACTGACCCTCGGGTGACAAGCCAGAGATCCAAAACTGTGGTGACCCCCAGCTGGGCCCATCTAAGTGGGTGGGTATCCTGCAAACCCATGAGAAGGCCAGCAAGGGAGGTAATAGGTGAGGGGTGCGGAGCTATATGTGGAAAGTGACGGAGTCTGTCCCAAAGCTTTAGGCATTCACAGACAATAGGATTAGTTATGTCTAGTTCTCTGCGACAATGCAGAGGAGTCCAAATCAAATCTCAAAGATCTAGACTGAAGGGCAAGGATGCCTGTTCAAGAGTCCTCCATTTACATGCTGATTGTTTAACCCTCCCCCACTGTGCTACATGGGTGAGCATAGATCCATCATAATACCTAACCACAGAGGGAGATCCTATACCACCACAGTTCTTAGGGAGCTGAAGAAATTTATGCGCCACTCTAGGGGGCTTACTATGCCAGATGTGTTTAGTAAGTTCCCCCTGAAATTGTAGCAGAATGTGTTTAGGGACCTTAATAGGGAGACAACGGAACAAATATGTAAGCCTAGGTAGAAAGGACATTTTAAGTGCTGCTAGCTAACCATGAAACATGCATCAAATTACAGGTTTTATTAAGAGAGCGAAGCTCCAACAGTAATGGAAGGTAATTATCTTTGATGACTCGATTTAAGTCACCAGATAGCTTAACGCCCAAATGTAGGACTGAGGACTCCATCCAGTTGAAGGCATAGTTTGACTTCAGAGGGGCTATACGCAAGCTATGAATACCCTGGGTGTAAATCTCGGTTTTTGAGAGGTTTAATTTATAATAGGAATGAGAATTGTAGGAATCTACAATTTGCAATAATCTTGGGACAGTAAGTGCGGGATCTGATGAGAAGAGAGTCACATCATCTACGAATAAAGCTATTTTATGAACCGTGCCATAAAGAGTGACACCCTTGATTTGAGGATCAGCTCTAATCTGCTCAGCTAATGGCTCAATGGCCATCGCAAATAATAGAGGTGACAGGGGGCAGCCCTGTCTGGTACCATTTGTTATGTTAAATGGGGCAGACTGAAAACCAAGACCTCTCACCAGAGCAGAGGGAGAAGAGTATAAAGCCTTTATTGCCCGAATAGGATCACTAGGGAAACAGAGGACCTCAAGGACCTCCCATAAAAACTGCCAGCGCACACGATCAAAGGCCTTTTCGGCATCAAGTGAGATAATGGATAATGGCTGGAGGAGAGGCTGAGAATGTTCAATAGACGTCGTGTATTATCAGTGCCCTTTCATTCTGGGACAAATCCCACCTGGTCAGGGTTGATGCGAGTGCGGACTCCAATACATTGGTAGGACCTGTAGAAAAGTGAGAACAAGATGGAGTGAACATCTTAGGAATATTAAATCTAAATCACTAAAGCATAGTGTACCAAGACATATTTGCCAGGAACACACCCCAGGAAGGTGTAATCTAACTATAACCCCTTTGGAAAGTATTCCGTTTAGTTGCCTTTTCAATAGATTTTCTAGACTTAGACAACGCAAAACTTACTGGATTTATAAATTTAAAACATTGTTTCCATTAGGTTTAAACAAAGTTATTGATTCAGCAAGTTTTTTCTATAGTCCCTTTTATTATTATTGCATTACCCTTACTGGTCCAATGGGGATATTGTATATGATAATGTGAACCGGAGTCTGTTGGTTTGGGTTGCCACCTTGAGTCTTATCTTACTCTGATATACATATCCATATAAATCACATATTTATTAGATTGTAATTTCATACATTGTCCATCAGGGTTTCATGCCCCCTTTATTACCATTCATACAACCACTCTTGGATTTAGATTTTAATTGATATATGTATATACACTAGCATCACATATACACATATACACATATATATGTATTAGACATTTTAGCTAATTATACCAATTTTTTTCTTTATCACATATAATTTATATGGGTTTTCACCTTATTTTTATATTCACATTAAAGTTATTAACATTTATACACCCATTATATTTAGATTTTATTGTTAGCTACACATAGTCACTTATATATCTTACACACATTTATATACACGTTATTATTGGTCCTTCAGTTATACATTCTTAACTCACACATCACTCCCTTAGGGGATATCCAATCTCCATGTCTACTCACAGATTTAGATGATTCTGTGAACTATGTCATATCACTTTCTAGTAATTTAAATCATATATTCACAAATAATAATATATTTCTATATACATACACTTTTTTTCAATATACAATATGGGAAGACTAGCTATGGGTATGAGCTATTTGATTAGTGATTTGCAAATCCATTCAGTTTAGAGTCCATTCACCAACATATATACACTGTATTGTCTCTTTAAGATGTAATAACAATCATCTATAGTCACAATTGTATTACTCACTTGTACATTTATAGAACATCCCCAATAATCAGACTAGATAGTTGCACTCATAAAATAATTAATCATGCATCAGTAGTTACGATGTGTTTGTATTCCTATTATCATTTGTTTTTTAGCCCCCATTCACGATTATAGGTCACATCATATTTGTAATTTTATTTACATTATTTAATTATTACAGGTATAGGGGTCCCATTATGCTTTGTTTGAGGGACCCTTCACTATATATATATATATATATATATATATATATTATTTTTATTTTTTTCACTCGCATATACATCGTAGTAATATTGTTAGGTGGGTGTCACTCAACCATTCACTGGTTGATATCGGCTCCATCTGTCATTGTGTTGACCATTAGCACAATAGTTAGTGCAGCCGTCAGTGACGTAGTTGGGTCATCTAACCAGAATTATCACTGGTTGTAATACTCCGGCTGAGGGAGCTGCGCGTAGGACGTAGTAAGGTGTGGATAGACAACGACACCTCTAATTGGCAGACTTAATGAAGCTTATACACCAATGAAAATCCTTTATGATCAGCACTTGTTCTTAAATAAGATATTATGTTTAGAGATACAAGTTTGCTTATTTAGGCTTCCTCTAACATGAATATATTAACACATTAACACACTATCTATACGATCTTGTACATTTTCGGCCAACATGATCAGCCTTTATATTTTAGCGCTCTGTTTGTTAGTCAGTTAGTGCTGAGTGTCACTAGCAGTTAGTGCTGAGAGTTACTATGATGGAGTCACAGACTGTTTTACTTACATGAAGTGTATCATAAACGTAACTTCAATATAGTGCATTTCTACAACCTTTATAATATTTTAAAAGACATTTATATATATATATATATATATATATACATATATATATATATATATATATATATATATATATATATATACATATATATATATATATATATATATATTACATAATTATTAATATATATATACATACACCGGGCTTTTCATTTGTTTGTTCATGTATTTTCCAAATAGACATTCAGTACTAAGAACTCAGGTATTACAATTTAAATACCAATTAGACAAAGGGCGTATTGATTGGCTGGTTTGCTGTGGGGGGTGTGCCCACAGCCTGTGGGTTTAGGTAGCATAGCCTTATTTAAGAGTTGATTTTGTACTAAAATACATGCCTGATGAAACGGTGCTAACCGTGAAACATGTTGCAAACATGTTGCCTGTATCAGCTAGCTGGTCTGCTGTTGAAAACCAGCCTGCAACTATTGGCACATTGGAGTGCCTTCACAGAATGTGAGTACCCTGTACTATCTTTGTACTCTCCTTCAGTTGTCGATTGATTCACACATACGGCACCTCTCTCCTTTTTCTGTTGTTTTTAGAGCTGTTAAAGGGACATTATACACTCATTTTTTCTTTGCATAAATGTTTTGTAGATAATCTATTTATATAGCCCATAAAGTTTTTTTTTTAAATTAATGTATAGTTTTGCTTATTTTTAAATAACATTGCTCTGATTTTCAGACTCCTAACCAAGCCCCAAAGTTTTATGTGAATACGCTCGACTACCTACTCCAGCTTGCTCCTGTTTGTGTAAAGGGTCTTTTCATATGCAAAAGAAGGGGGAGGGGGGGAGTGTCTTATTTGCCACTTGCAGTGGGCTTTCCAGCTACCTTTTCAACAGAGCCAAACTGACAGCTTCTAAGTAAGTTTTTAAACAGTTTTATACTGGATTTTTATATCAGTATCTGTGCATATTATTCTTTATAGTAGTGTCTATTACATGCAGTTATATGAAAATGAGTGTATACTGTCCCTTTAACCACATATGGTGAAGATTGAGTGCTGCCTCTTCATTTTTTGGACATCATTTACCCATCATTTCACATTTTCCTGACTACCTCATAATCACCAAGGACTGTGATCAAAACTGGTGACTATATAAAAAAACTTTAGATTTTGTTCTGGAGTATATTGATTTTTCTATATAGCGCCCCCTATAGGGTGTTAACCCTTTATATTATTTTGTGAGGATTGATGAGATGTGGCAAAAGGGTTGCGATTCGGTTAGCCAATTATTTGGAATAGAACTTGATGTCGGTATTGATGAGCGATATTGGCCTGAAACTGGCACAAAGGGAAGGGTCATTATTAGGTTTAAGTATCGTTATAATGTGGGCTTCAAGAAATTATTTTTTAAACGTGCCCTCTTCTCAGGCAAGGTTGTAGAGTTTTAGAAGTACGGGTGAGAGTTCCTGACTATAGGTTTTATAGAAGTGGACCGGGAAGCCATCTGGGCCAGGGGATTTAAAGGACTTTGAGTTTTTAATAACCTGCCGTATTTCAGTAATGGTGAAGGGGGATCTTAAAAGGTCACGCTGCTCTGTAGAGAGCATAGGAAGATTCAGGGATTTTAAGGATTTGGGTCCTTTTAAGTTCAATTTAGGAAATGTGGTTCTTAATGTTAACAATCTGACGCATCAGAGTAGTTGATGAGGCGACTCTGTTTTGAAATTCAAGGTTCCTCAGCTGGACATGGGCCTGTGATAAAGTTAAACCCACTTGCTTTCTAATACTCGCCTGTTTGCTAATTATAAGCCCCCTAATGGTCGCTTTCGCTGCACCCCATAAGATGTCATCTCTAACTATTGTGTTGTCATTAGCTTGTATGAAGTGTTTAAACTCTGTACGCAATTCCTCTCGGAACGGAACATCACTTAACAGGTTGTGAGGCTTTCGTCAAAGGTGTCTAGTGAGTGGAGTGGTTATTGATTGGATGTCAGCTAAGACGTGATCATGGTCCGACCATGCACATAGTGAGATATTAGCTTGTGTGATTAAATCTATTGAATCTGCTGTTGAAAAAATATAGTCAAGTCTAGCGTACTGCTTATGTGGTTGTGAATAATGTGTGAAGTCCTTGTCTGTAGGATGAGTAGCTCTCCAAATATCATAGTATCCTGAGCAGGACATTAGATTGCGGAACTTCTTGGCTAAAAGTTCAGAGGCTGAGTGCGCCTTATTTGTGTCGGCAGATTTTCTATCAACTATGGGGTCCCAAATCATGTTAAAGTCTCCAGATATAATGACTCTGCCTTGTCTAACCTGGTCTATTGTATGAAGAATATGTTTCAGGTATTTAGCCTGGTGAGTGTTAGGGAGGTAGACAGAGCCTAGCATGTAAAGCACGTGATTTAGTCTACAGATCAAGATCACATATCTAGATTGCAGATCCTTAATAGTCTGAATAGGCTCAAAGGCAATGCGCTTGTGAAGCAGGATGGCTGTACCTCTGGCTTTTTTACAGAAAGGGGCATATTCTACGTGGGTGTACAACTTGGAGGAGAGTTTAACAGGTTAATCCATTAACCAATGTGTTTCCTGTAGGAATACAATATCAGGATTATGGTGTTTCAGTGAACGCAGAAGGTGGCTACGCTTATGAGGGGAGTTAAGTCCTCTCACATTGTGGGTGAAAAGTCTTAGTGTAGGTCGGGTCATGTATTGATATGTACAGGTAAACGGTTTAAACTATATAAGTTTCTTAGTAAGGGATAGGAGGAAGAGGGGAGGTAGGGAAGAGGGGGAAAGGATAAGAGAGGCACTGGGAAGTACCTTAAGTACAGTGGAAATAGTCCACCTCGGTAGAACCCTAGGGTGGGATTCTAAGTGGGGGGGAGAACCTAATGCTCAGGAGCAGAATGGGGGTGGTAGGGCCAAAACACCAGCCCCGCTCTAATGTGCTAAACTTCACATCAAAGAATGTTAAACATGAAATTCAAAATTAAACAATGAAAGATAGTGCAAAAAAGGAGAAATATATGAACATAAACATAAACAAAAACAGTGGTTCATTTCTGAATACATTACAGGTATAACCCTGTCTGTCAATCAGACTTATTCACTTGGTTAATGCAGCTTAGTGATAATGTAGAGACCAGGGCCAGGAAGGCCCCATAACTTTAACCAGAGAGTCAGGTAGTAGTTCCAGGTTGTCCCAGAGAGTCTTGAGGTTGCTGCAGCTTGGGGCGTTTCAGTCTCTGCTCCCTTGCAGACCATTCCAGAGCTGAGGCTCGTAATGTAGGGTGTGATGGAGCTTGCACGATCGGGGGTTCCTGAAGAAGACCCCATGACGTAAGGAGAAATATTCCCTGAGGGACTGAAAAGGCCACAACTGTCTGGTTGTCTTTAGAGATAAAGAGTCTCGTGGGATAGCCCCATCTATATCTGATATTGGCTTTGCGTAAGGCAGAGGTGACTGGTTGGAACTGCCGCCTTTGTTGGAGGGTATTGGTGGACAGGTCAGGAAGAAGCTGGACTTCGCTAAATTTGTCACTCAGAGTTGGCTTTTTAAAAGCGGCCTGCATCAGCCGATCCTTATACAGGAAGCTATGACAGCACACTATAACATCTCTTGGCTTGTCCGGGGTCACCATCCTAGAACGCATTGCTCTGTGTGCTGGCTCCATAGTACACGTTAGCCCTTCAGGAGAGCCAATAAGTTCTCGATAAAGAGCCTGTAAGTATTCTTGTAAATCAGAAGGTGCAACAGATTCTGGTATGCCTTGGAACCTTATATTATTGCACCTAGACCTGTCCTCCACGTCTGCAAGTTTGAACTCTAGTTGAGATATTTGTTCCGCTAGGTCCTCGGAATAGGCCAGTATATTAGATTGATCCACAACAAAGTCATCTTGCTTGCACTCCAGCGCATCTACTCTTTCTCCAATCTCTGAGATTTCCTTCTTGAGCTCAGCCGAGCTACGTTGGATCTCCTGAGTAATGGAACGGGTCTGAGTGGCCAGCAGCTTCTTAAGTGTGGACTCTGTGATGAAGTGTTGTGAAGTAGCAACAGAGTGTGAGCTAGACAGGGATTCCTCATCTCATCATTTCTCTACTGGGTTCCAGAACCTGCTCTCTGGCCGCCTGCGAGAAATGGTCAAAAACTGTTTTTTTTTTTTAATTTAGGGTTGGACTTGAGGTGCTTTCTAGCTGAATGAGGCATTGTATATAGAACTCAGGCACCCTATGGTGAGGTTAGTAGCCAGGCTCTTTGCAACCAAGAGATATACACACCACTGTATAAAGTAAAAACAGGTTAATTGCACAAATGCATTGAAATTTCTCGTTCTACTCAAATACCTTTATAGCGGGGCTGGAAAGTGTATCACATTAAGAACTACATCACACCATTAGTTAATAACTAAGCCTTGCAGGTAACATACAAGATAGAGGAACCTGGTGAGTGAGCCGATACGAGACTAGTAAAGGTGAACTGTGAAGGATACTATGATCCTAACCCCTATCAGTGCAAGTATCCTGTCACTCAGCAAGGGCCAAAAAGTCCCCTCTTGACTCAGGGATCAGGGGATATGAAACGAAGGAAGGGGAAAGGGATAGTGGAAGTGACCAACCCAGACAAGCTGGGTCAGAAAGGAAGAGTCTCGAGGGGGTCACACTTAAAACTATACACCAGAAGGAATTACAACATGGAGCGTAATAAAACAAAATATAAGAGAAGCAGTTTATTGAAATGCGGTAGGCCTATGTATAAGAGTGGAGCCAATGTTATACAACCAGGTCCCCTGGCAATGGGATGAACAGAATCAGAATCAGGGAGGACTAATTATTATGCAAACACATCAAGCTTCAACAATATGAGCAAAAAAAAAAAAAGAAAAGAAAAATTATTACCACAGTTATAACATTACACTCTGGGTTAGGGCCACAGAAAAACATAAGCTGGCGCAGCAGCCACAAAAAGAAAACAAAAGGCTACTAAGTTGGAGTGAGTTCAGAGATAGTTAATCAAGCAGTAGTTCTGTGAGAAGGTACCCCACCACCCTTAATGGGTGGCTCATCAAGCAGTATGGGCAGCAAGAAAGCAGAGCTATGTTGGATAGAGATCAGGGACTATGAACCTGGAAACGTTGGTGGGAGACTTCTGAGATCAAGGTAGCTGTAAGGGGTTATCATGGAGTTAAAGATGTTAATGTCACAGTTTATAAACAGTGATCTGTTCTTCACAACCCTCAGTAATAGTTATGGCCAGCTGACTCCTTAGGGTATTGGCATAGGGTAGTATGGTATGGAGTTATGGGTACTTCCCCAATCTCAGACCCCAGCGTGTGATGGCATGTGGCTAGATGCACAAAAACCGGGAGCAGAGACCGGCTTGGGCCCAGACGTACAATGTGGTAATATAAATATATTAGCTCACCTAAGAGTGCTCCCCTGACGTATGCTCCTATATCAGTGACACCCAAGTCCTCTTCAGCACACAGGCAGGCGTCAAGCTCCAGGGGCCCGATGCGTGTAATGTCTCCCCCGGTGTCTGGATTCAAAGATACAAGACTTTCGTGCCACTTTCGCTACAGCTGCGACACCTCGATGGGGAAGAAAGACCGGAGTCTTCTGAGCACAGAAAACTTCTATGCGGCTAAGCTGTTTTTCTGTCAGTGTCCCGCTCTTTCAGGCCTCTTTGAATCTCAGACAAGGTCCCTTCTCGAACTCCACTGAGTCACAAGTGATGGCTGCAGTCCGGACTGCTGTCAGTGGATCTCATCAGTCTGGGCATCTGCAGAGATGGGTTCCTGCACTCCTGAGCGGAGCCCTGACCCTCTGGAATAGCAGTACTGATCAGAAGTGGATGGCGAGAAGCGGCGGTTGCCGGTTAATAACGCAGGGAGTTCCACCTTCTTCTGGGTAGGGGATGCCGACGTCGAGTCACCAAAAAAAAAGTTCCTTCTTGAATGCAGATACTCATAGGAGAGAGGTGTTATATTTAGGCAGACTAGCCTACGGAGTGGAGCCCCGGCCCTCCAGAGATCTAGGGCACCCGCCGTCTCAAGTTTTGTCCTCTCTGCACCAGGCCTCACGTCGGTCGGTCTGCCGTAGGCAGTTCAGTCTGTAAAGTTCTCCACAAACAGGGCTGGGCACCTGTGGGGTAGTATGGTGAGGATATATCACTGACTTGTCAACTTTAGCGGCAGGAATAAGCACTTAAAATAGTTGTTCTAGGATATATATATATATATTCCTCCATTCTTAGTGTAGTCTTGGAAGAATATGTCTGTATAGCCAGGGAAAGAATAGTTTTGTCCTACTCCCATCACCTGATCCATATATATGTGATGTAAGAGTCCCTGAGGCAGAAGATAACCTTGATACTGAGATTGCCAGGGAGGTAGTATGATCTCAAGCCGGGATTCAGTAGCAGGCATCCACACGGTGGGTAAAAGCAAGAGCTCCTCAAAGTATACAGCCGGGTACAGAGCTGCATCACTGTCGTAAATATCTCGGGGCTTATATAGCACTTAATCTAGAGTACATGGAGAATGCCTTTGTATGTTATCCTGTAGGTTGAGATCCAATGTCGACCAGACACCACCACTGCAATCAGAAGGTTTGGGTTTCCCAAGGGTAGAATACAGATAGCTTCTCTGATGACCCGCTTTCAGCAGCTTCTGCTCAGCTATCAGCCACTATTCTTCTGTAATGTATGATAGGGCTTCTGCAGCAACAATGTTGGAGTTAATGGTCATGTCTATTGAGGCGTCTGATATGCTATGTATTCCTTGTCCCCATGTGGCAAGAATAATTGGCAGTCGACAAGGTTTTATCTCCGTTAAAGCACTGAGCAGCTGTGTTTCTAAGAGCTTGAAGGAAGTCTCAATGAGACTCAGAACTGCCGTTTCCCAATTATCTATAGCCGCCATTTTCCTTTTTAGGGTGTTCAGAACCGGACATAATATTATGTCCAGAGCAGCTCAGTCGGTGTAATTCAGCAATAGTGGCTACCTAGCCAAATGCCCTTTTCAGGGCCATCTTTTATTTAGGCTAGCATTTTTTTTAACTTAGGTTTTCTTAGGATAGGGTTTTTTAAGAATAGGGTTTTTTTAATGGGAAAAAAGAGCTGAAATAACTTTAGGGCAATGCTCTACCAAATGTCTTTTTAAGGGCATTTTTTAGAGTAGGTATTTCTAGATAGGCTTTTTTTTCGGGCGGGGTACTTTTATTGTAGAATGGAGTTGTATTTTTTTAGAAGAAGATTTAAGTCACTTTAGGGCAATGCCCTACAAAAATCCATTCTAAGGGCTATTGCTAAATTAACTGATAGTGTTAATATAGGGTTTTTATTTTGGTGTGTGTTTTTTTAAAGGGGACTTTAGTTTTAGCATAGGCATAACTGTGTTTTTTTATTTTTGGCAGATTAGGGGTTAATAGTGTAGGTTTGCACATGGGATGAGGGCACTTAAGGGGTTAATAATTTAGTTTAGTTTAGTTTAGTGTAGAATTGCATTTACACCCAGTATTAAAATGATATGCCTTGTCATGTATAATGCAAATTATTTTAAGTATTATATATAATTTAAAATGCAGTTATTTTTGCTTGCTCATTTTATTATGTTAAACATAAATATATATTTTAAATAATATATATTTTTTTAAAATAATAAAATGAACAAACAAAAAAAAGAAAACATTTTAAATTATATACAATACTTAAAAAAATATGCTTTTTTATGACAAGGCATATCATTTTAACATTGGATATAACTGTAGTAACATACGGCTAGATTACGAGTTTGGCATTAGCCTTAAAAAGCAGCGTTAAGGGGTCCTAATGCTGCTTTTTAATGCCCACTGGTATTACAAGTTTGGCAGGTACAGGTGTACCGCTCACTTTTCTTCCGCAACTTTTCCATACCGCAAATCCCCTTACGTCAATTGCGTATCCTATCTTTTAAATGTGATTTGCATAATGCCGGTATTACGAGTCTTGGAAGAAGAGAGCGGTACAGCCTCTACCTCCAAGACTCCTACCGCATATAAAAGTCAGTCGTTAAGAGTTTTATGGGCTAAACCCGGAACATAAAGCTCTTAACTAAAGTGCTAAAAAGTACACTAACATCCATAAACTACCTATTAACCCCTAAACCGAGCCCCCCCCCCCCACATCGCAAACACTTAAATAAAATTATTTAACCCCTAATCTGCCGACCGGACATCGCCACCACCTACATTATACCTATGAACCCCTAATTTGCTGCCCCTAACATCGCCGACACCTACATTATATTTATTAAACCCTAATCTGTCGCCCCCAACGTCGCTGCCACCTAACTACAATTATTAACCCCTAATCTGCCGACCGGACATCGCCGCCACTATAATAAATGTATTAACCCCTAAACTGCCACACTCCTGCCTTGCAAACACTATAAAATTTGTTATTAACCCCTAATCTGCCGTCCCTAACATCGCCGCCACCTACCTACAATTATTAACCCCTAATCTGCCGCCCCCAACGTCGCCGCTACTATATTGTATTGTATCTACTATATTGTATCTATATTGTAAATGTATTAACCCCTAAACCTAAGTCTAACCCTAACCCTAACACCCCCCCTAACTTAAATCTATTTGTAATAAATAAATTACTATAATTAAATTATTCCTATTTAAAACTAAATACTTACCCATAAAATAAACCATAAGCTAGCTACAATACAGGGAGTGCAGAATTATTAGGCAAGTTGTATTTTTGAGGATTAATTTTATTATTGAACAACAACCATGTTCTTAATGAACCCAAAAAACTCATTAATATCAAAGCTGAATATTTTTGGAAGTAGTTTTTAGTTTGTTTTTAGTTTTAGCTATTTTAGGGGGATATCTGTGTGTGCAGGTGACTATTACTGTGCATAATTATTAGGCAACTTAACAAAAAACAAATATATACCCATTTCAATTATTTATTTTTACCAGTGAAACCAATATAACATCTCAACATTCACAAATATACATTTCTGACATTCAAAAACAAAACATAAACAAATCAGTGACCAATATAGCCACCTTTCTTTGCAAGGACACTCAAAAGCCTGCCATCCATGGATTCTGTCAGTGTTTTGATCTGTTCACCATCAACATTGCGTGCAGCAGCAACCACAGCCTCCCAGACACTGTTCAGAGAGGTGTACTGTTTTCCCTCCTTGTAAATCTCACATTTAATGATGGACCATAGGTTCTCAATGGGGTTCAGATCAAGTGAACAAGGAGGCCATGTCATTAGATTTTCTTCTTTTATAACCTTTCTTGCCAGCCACGCTGTGGAGTACTTGGACGCGTGTGATGGAGCATTGTCCTGCATGAAAATCATGTTTTTCTTGAAGGATGCAGACTTCTTCCTGTACCACTGCTTGAAGAAGGTGTCTTCCAGAAACTGGCAGTAGGACTGGGAGTTGAGCTTGACTCCATCCTCAACCCGAAAAGGCCCCACAAGCTCATCTTTGATGATACCAGCCCAAACCAGTACTCCACCTCCACCTTGCTGGCATCTGAGTCGGACTGAAGCTCCTGCCCTTTACCAATCCAGCCACGGGCCCATCCATCTGGCCCATCAAGACTCACTCTCATTTCATCAGTCCATAAAACCTTAGAAAAATCAGTCTTGAGATATTTCTTGGCCCAGTCTTGACGTTTCAGCTTGTGTGTCTTGTTCAGTGGTGGTCATCTTTCAGCCTTTCTTACCTTGGCCATGTCTCTGAGTATTGCACACCTTGTGCTTTTGGGCACTCCAGTGATGTTGCAGCTCTGAAATATGGCCAAACTGGTGGCAAGTGGCATCTTGGCAGCTGCACGCTTGACTTTTCTCAGTTCATGGGCAGTTATTTTGTGCCTTGGTCTTTCCACACACTTCTTGCGACCCTGTTGACTATTTTGAATGAAACGCTTGATTGTTCGATGATCACGCTTCAGAAGCTTTGCAATTTTAAGAGTGCTGCATCCCTCTGCAAGATATCTCACTATTTTTGACTTTTCTGAGCCTGTCAAGTCCTTCTTTTGACCCATTTTGCCAAAGGAAAGGAAGTTGCCTAATAATTATGCACACCTGATATAGGGTGTTGATGTCATTAGACCACACCCCTTCTCATTACAGAGATGCACATCACCTAATATGCTTAATTGGTAGTAGGCTTTCGAGCCTATACAGCTTGGAGTAAGAAAACATGCATAAAGAGGATGATGTGGTCAAAATACTCATTTGCCTAATAATTCTGCACTCCCTGTATAACTAATCATTATATTGTAGCTATTTTAGGATTTATTTTTATTTTACAGGCAAGTTTGTATTTATTTTAACTAGGTACAATAGTTATTACATAGTTATTAACTATTTAATAGCTAACTAGCTAAAATAAATACAAAATTGCCTGTAAAATAAACCCTAACCTAAATTACAATTACACCTAACACTACTCTATAATTAAATTAATTACCTAAACTTCCTACAATTAAACATAATTAAAATAAATAAACTAAATTACGGAAAAAAACACACTAAATTACAGAAAATAAAAAAGAAATTACAATATTTTAAACTAATTACACCTAATCTAATCCCCCTAATAAAATAAAAAAAAAACCCAAAATAATAAAATTCCCTACCCTACACTAAATTACAAATAGCCCTTAAAAGGGCCTTTTGTGGGGCATTGCCCCAAAGTAATTTGCTCTTTTACAAGCCCTTAAAAGGGCCTTTTGTGGGGCATTGCCCCAAAGTAATTAGCTCTTTTCCCTGTTAAAAAAAAGAAATACAATACCCCCCCCCCAACATTACAACCCACCACCCACACACCCCTACTCTAAAACCCACCTGATTCCCCCTTAAAAAAAACTAACACTACCCCATTGAAGATCACCCTACCTTGAGCCATCTTCACCCAGCTGGGCACCAGTGGTCATCCGATGGGGCAGAAGAGGACATCCGGACCGGCAGAAGTCTTCATCCTATCCGGGCAGAAGAGGACATCCGGACCGGCAGAAGTCTTCATCCTATCCGGGCAGAAGAGGACATCTGGACCGGCAGAAATCTTCATCCAAGTGGCATCTTCTATCTTCATCCATCCGATGAGGAACGGTTCATTTAATCAGCCAATAGAATGTGAGGTCAATTATATTGGCTGATTAAATCAACCAATCAGATTTTTCCTACATTAATTCCAATTGGCTGATAGAATCCTATCAGCCAATCGGAATTCGAGGGACGCCATCTTGGATGACGTCATTTAAAGGATCAGCCTTTCGTCGGGTAGTCATCTGCCTAGAAGGATGTTCTGCGCCGGAGATCTTCAAGATGGAGCCGTTCCTCATCAGATGGATGAAGATGTCTGCCGGTCTGGATGTCCTCTTCTGCCCGGATATGATGAAGACTTCTGCCAGTCTGGATGTCCTCTTCTGCCCGGATAGGATGAAGACTTTTGCCGGTCCGGATGTCCTCTCATGCCCCATCGGATGACCACTGGTGCCTGGCTGGGTGAAGATGGCTCAAGGTAGGGTGATCTTCAATGTGGTAGTGTTAGTTTTTTTTTAAGGGGGGATCAGGTGGGTTTTAGAGTAGGGGTGTGTGGGTGGTGGGTTGTAATGTTGGGGGGGTATTGTATTTCTTTTTTCACAGGTAAAAGAGCTGATTACTTTGGGGCAATGCCCCACAAAAAGCTCTTTTTAGGGCTGGTAAAAGAACTGATTACTTTGGGGCAATGCCCCACAAAAGGCCCTTTTAACGGCTATTTGTAATTTAGTGTAGGGTAGGGAATTTTATTATTTTGGGTGGCTTTTTTATTTTATTAGGGGGGGTTAGATTAGGTGTAATTAGTTTAAAATATTGTATTTTATTTTCTGTAATTTAGTTTATTTAATTTAATTGTATTTAATTGTAGGTAGTTTAGGTAATTAGTTTAATTATAGAGTAGTGTTAGGTGTAATTGTAACTTAGGTTAGGGTTTATTTTACAGGTAATTTTGTATTTATTTTAGCCAGTTAGCTATTAAATAGTTAATAACTATTTAATAACTATTGTACCTAGTTAAAATAAATACAAACTTGCCTGTAAAATAAAAATAAATCCTAAAATAGCTACAATGTAACTATTAGTTATATTGTAGCTATATTAGGGTTTATTTTATAGGTAAGTATTTAGTTTTAAATAGGAATAATTTATTTAATTATAGTAATTTTATTTAGATTTATTAAAAATAGATTTAAGTTAGGGTTAGATTTAGGTCTAGGGGTTAATACATTTAATATAGTAGCGGCGACGTTGGGGGCGACAGATTAGGGGTTAATAATTGTAGGTAGGTGGTGGTGACGTTGGGGGCGGCAGATTAGGGGTTAATAAATATAATGTAGGTGTCGGCGATGTTAGGGACAGCAGATTAGGGGTTCATAGGTATAATGTAGGTGGAGGCGGTGTCCGGAGCAGCAGATTAGGGGTTAATAATATAATGCAGGTGGCGAGGATGTCGGGGCGGCAGATTAGGGGTTAATAAGTGTAAGGTTAGGGGTGTTTAGACTCGGGGTTCATGTTAGGGTGTTAGGTGTAGACTTAAAAAGTATTTTCCCATAGGAAACAATGGGGCTGCGTTAGGAGCTGAGCGCTGCTTTTTTACAGGTGTTTTTTAGCCGTCTCAGCTCCATTGTTTCCTATGGGGAAATCGTGCATGAGCACGTTTTAGCCAGCTTACCGCTACCATAAGAAAAACTGGTATTACAGTGAGAAGTGGCGCTAAATTTGCTCAACGCTCACTTTTCTGAGGCTAACGCAGCCATTCAGAAAACTTGTAATACCAGCGTTGTTTAAAGTGAGCGCTGGAAAAAAAAGACTAGTTAGCAACGCAAGTTTTTACCGACAAATCTCATAATCTAGCCGATAGCTCCTATAGTTATAATAGGGAGGTTTTTTTGTATACTTTATTAGTCAGGTAGATTGCAGCCATAATGTAAGTGTAGGCGGTCTGTGGGAGTTAGCTGGGCATTCCAGGGTGTATAACTAAGACAAGACATAGGTGTAGGCAGTATTAGGGAGTTAGCTGGGCGTTCCAGGGGTAGTATAGCTAAAATATGACGTAGGTGTCAATGTTCTGTGGGAGTTAGCCTGGCGTTGCAAGAGTGTAACCTGCACTTTGATTGGGCAGTGAGATATATTCCAGTCTCTGAAGAACAGGTTACCCTAATCAAAAAGAATGATCTTCCTGGAGTCGTTCTGAAGTAATCGATGATTCCAGACTAGTCATCAGAAGCCATCCTGAAGTATGCCCAAAGGCCAAAATATTTAAATGAGATGACTCTAGAGTCATTCACTGACTGTTCATGCTTGTGAAGTAATCAGTAAGGTAATCTGCTAATCATTCTAAAGTCCTCAACCAGAATTGTTTTACCTTAGCTGATGACGTTACAAGCCTGATGATGTCTGATGGTGTACAAATGACTTACAAAGTAGTTTGATGATCATCAAATCAATCCAGAATGGTCTCTAAAGTAATTGTCTTGTTTGTCTTAGATATGTGTAGTTTGTCAGCCATGATTGTTTTGCCACATTTTCAGTCCATTATTACTTTTTAAAAAAAGTATTTTTGCAAAAAAAAAAAGAAAAACCTAGGAAGCAAAATGCTAGTAATTTAATCTGTAGTGCATTGCTGTGTGTTTCACACATCTCTTTAATTGCTATAAAAAGAAATAAGATTATTTTATATCCATTACTAGTAAAAATAGAGCAATGGAAAACATTCAGCCTACAGATACAGAACACAAAGTTTTAAATATTTTTAAAAATAGCCCCAAAACTGATATAAAAAAGAGGGCCAGAAAAGTCACTTCAGTACATGATATTATATAAACAAAAATATGCAGTCATTTTGTAGTGCATTAATAACATAATAACAATATCAACATGTTTATTTATTTGGCATACTAATGTTAGAACAATCTGGGAAATAATTGTTTGCAGACGTTTACATAGATAACAATGATTTGAAGATTCTATTTCATTATTAAAAACAGCAGATTTATTTTGTTGTTTAGGACATTTTTAGCTGACACATCTAATGAAATATTATTTATTACAGTTAATTATTATTATTTTTTATTATTTTGTTACCAGAAACTTTCTTATTGTTTACTTCTAAGAATGATTGCATACCGCCACAGCACAGTCACACTAAGGACTCGATGATCAAAGTTTTTGTTTTTCTCACTGAAACTTATATCTAACTCATTTTGACCAGAGATTATCCAAGCTAGATAACAACAGTAATCAATTTTTCCATTATCCATTTTTATAGATTTTAATAAATAATTGTTTTTGCAGGATTTTTTTAATTTAGGCATAGGAGTGTGGTACAAACAATCAAATGTCATAACACCCTTGTGTGCTGATTTTGCTGCTCTTGATCAATGCTTCTGAATTAGTGGTTTATCATCTGTCATATTTCGGATAAACAATCAGTATGTTCTGCAATATTTGTAATAAACTTTTTTATCCTTTCCATAATACAGAGATATTTTAAGGGCCCAATGATCTAAAAATCTCCACTCAGATTAGATTATCTAAAATGATCAGCACTACGAGATCCCTCACAAGATCCCTCACAAGATTTCTGGATGTGAAGGAGAGACACACCCATTTCATTATAGAACTGCATGACATGAGAGTTTTGTTACATTTACACTTTGTGCTTTGTATTTTATAATTATTATAATTATTATAATAATTATAATTATATTATAATTATTTTTCAGATTGTGTTTTAAGTTTAAGAGTTGAATTTTCTATTTTGTATTTTAATGAATTTATATTCTGTATACAGCAGAGTATTTAGGATTTAAGTTTTACAAATTCTGTTTATGCTTTGAAAGTTTCTGTCTAATTTCAACAATTTAAAAATTCCTGTGTATCTTTTAAAAAAGATATTGCACTTTTTTTTAGAAAAGCCTGGCAGTTTAAGAAAGTGGGACGGGAGTTCACAGTGTCTTTCTGCATCTCTTCCATTTAATATGATATTCAACTGTATACAGGTGAAGTGGGCTCAAAATTCATAATACACTTATTTAACTGTCAGAAAAGTCATTTGTACTACACTGGAGGCAAATGCAAGTTAAACTGTAGTAAGATATCCAGTTTAATATGTATTTGCTGCAACTTGAGACTTTAAATCAGTGCTAGGTGCTCCCTTTCTCTCTCCTGTATGAGATTACCTATCCCAAAGAGCTTTATTACTTTATATTGGAGCCAGCTCTCATGCCTCTAACACTTCCAGGTTCTGCCCTTTTTTTAAATACTTTAGTGAGTTCAGCCCCTGTTAAGGCTGCACTGTAATTTCTCTCAAAGCTAGAGAATTTTTGATAACCATGAAAACTAAATTTTGAAACAGGAAACCTAATAGTCAGTTATTAAGACTTTATTATTTTTAACATACTAAAAAATACAAACAACACAACCAATACAGATTTAATCATGTATTTTTTTATGTTTTAAAAAACAAATTAAACATATAAAATGATAGCTTGTAATACTATTATCCATAGGCTACCATAATATTGGCAAAGCAAAACCAATATTTATTTCCCAGCACTAACTAAAAAGGAAAAATACTTACCTAGAATCTCTCCTAACTGCTGATTAGTGTCTGGCCAGACTAAACAGGAATCATGATCTCTATTATAATGCAATTTAAGAACTTTTAATTACATTTCTTAAAAAAAAAAAAAATCTAAACAGACAAAAATAATGACTTTATATAACAGCAAGTATAACTATCATTACAGATTACAAATGGTGTGCCAATATCAAACCTGCGCTAACTAGCTCGCCTATTACATGTTTAGCACATGTTTAGCGGGTGACGGGTTAGCACAATAAAATAATACGTGCACCAAACACAACATAAATACATGAAATAAAGTGTTATACTCGTATATATACTATATGATAAAAAACATTTATAAAAATATTAATATTTTTTGAAGGGTTAAAAGGTATATGGTATTTGGTATATGGCAAGGTGTTTGAATGTAAGGGGCTATACAGGGAGTGCAGAATTATTAGGCAAATGAGTATTTTGACCACATCATCCTCTTTATGCATGTTGTCTTACTCCAAGCTGTATAGGCTCGAAAGCCTACTACCAATTAAGCATATTAGGTGATGTGCATCTCTGTAATGAGAAGGGGTGTGGTCTAATGACATCAACACCCTATATCAGGTGTGCATAATTATTAGGCAACTTCCTTTCCTTTGGCAAAATGGGTCAAAAGAAGGACTTGACAGGCTCAGAAAAGTCAAAAATAGTGAGATATCTTGCAGAGGGATGCAGCACTCTTAAAATGGCAAAGCTTCTGAAGCGTGATCATCGAACAATCAAGCGTTTCATTCAAAATAGTCAACAGGGTCGCAAGAAGCGTGTGGAAAAACCAAGGCGCAAAATAACTGCCCATGAACTGAGAAAAGTCAAGCGTGCAGCTGCCAAGATGCCACTTGCCACCAGTTTGGCCATATTTCAGAGCTGCAACATCACTGGAGTGCCCAAAAGCACAAGGTGTGCAATACTCAGAGACATGGCCAAGGTAAGAAAGGCTGAAAGACGACCACCACTGAACACAAGCTGAAACGTCAAGACTGGGCCAAGAAATATCTCAAGACTGATTTTTCTAAGGTTTTATGGACTGATGAAATGAGAGTGAGTCTTGATAGGCCAGATGGATGGGCCGTGGCTGGATTGGTAAAGGGCAGAGAGCTCCAGTCCGACTCAGATGCCAGCAAGGTGGAGGTGGAGTACTGGTTTGGGCTGGTATCATCAAAGATGAGCTTGTGGGGCCTTTTCGGGTTGAGGATGGAGTCAAGCTCAACTCCCAGTCCTACTGCCAGTTTCTGGAAGACACCTTCTTCAAGCAGTGGTACAGGAAGAAGTCTGCATCCTTCAAGAAAAACATGATTTTCATGCAGGACAATGCTCCATCAAATGCGTCCAAGTACTCCACAGCGTGGCTGGCAAGAAAGGGTATAAAAGAAGAAAATCTAATGACATGGCCTCCTTGTTCACCTGATCTGAACCCCATTGAGAACCTGTGGTCCATCATCAAATGTGAGATTTACAAGGAGGGAAAACAGTACACATCTCTGAACAGTGTCTGGGAGGCTGTGGTTGCTGCTGCACGCAATGTTGATGGTGAACAGATCAAAACACTGACAGAATCCATGGATGGCAGGCTTTTGAGTGTCCTTGCAAAGAAAGGTGGCTATATTGGTCACTGATTTGTTTTTGTTTTGTTTTTGAATGTCAGAAATGTATATTTGTGAATGTTGAGATGTTATATTGGTTTCACTGGTAAAAAGAAATAATTGAAATGGGTATATATTTGTTTTTTGTTAAGTTGCCTAATAATTATGCACAGTAATAGTCACCTGCACACACAGATATCCCCCTAAAATAGCTATAACTAAAAACAAACTAAGAACTACTTCCAAAACTATTCAGCTTTGATATTAATGAGTTTTTTGGGTTCATTGAGAACATGGTTGTTGTTCAATAATAAAATTAATCCTCAAAAATACAACTTGCCTAATAATTCTGCACTCCCTGTAATGTATATGTATGTGTGTTTATATATTATATTAGCACATCCAGTCAAGTATCCCTGCTTGCCTTTACCCAGAAATTCCATGTATACACTGTTACCAATGCACATAGGATTCTGTGTAAAATATGCAAATTAGATATTCAACATCTTAGGATTTTTGCTTCTGATACTGTGTTAAAACAAAGCAATCCCCTGTAAGTGCAGTACTATGCTTAAATATGTGTTTTTGGTGTATATATATATATATATATATATATATATATATATATATATATATATATATATATACACATACATATTTTTTTTTATATATATATATCCTCCATGTGTATCTGCACTCACAAACCGCTAGATTTAGAGTTTTGTCGGTAAAAACCTGCGTAGCTAACGCTTTTAGCTTTATTTCCCAGCGCACCCTTAAGACAACGCTGGTATTTAGAGTTTTCTGAGGGGCTGCCTTAGGCTCAAAAAAGGGTGCGTTGAGCCTAATTTAGCTCCACTTCAACCCTCAATACCAACGTTGCTTACGGTAGCGGTAAGCTGGAAAAACGTGCTTGTGCACGATATCCCCATAGGAAACAATGGGGCTGAGCTGGCTGCAAAAAAACCTAACACCTGCAAAAAAATAGCGTTCAGCTCCTAACGCAGCCCCATTGTTTCCTATGGGGAAACACTCTCTAAGTCTGCACCTAACACCCTAACATGAACCCCGAGTCTAAACAACTCTAATCTTACACTTATTAACCCCTAATCTGCTGCCCCCGCTATCGCTGACACCTGCATTATATTATTAACCCCTAATCTGCCGCTCCGGACACCGCCGCAACCTACATTATTCCTATGAACCCCTAATCTGCTTCCCCTAACACCACCGACCCCTATATTATATTTATTAACCCCTAATCTGCCCCCCACGTCGCCGCTACCCAACTACACTTATTAACCCCTAATCTGCCGACCGGACCTCGCCGCCACTATAAATAAATGTATTATTCCCTAAACCGCCGCACTCCCGCCTCCCAAACACTAGAATAAATAGTATTAACCCCTAATCTGCCCTCCCTAACATCGCCGCCACCTACCTACAATTATTAACCCCTAATCTCCCGCCTGCACCGTTGCCGCTACTATAATAAAGTTATTAACCCCTAAACCTAACTCTAACCCTAACACCCCCTAACATAAATATAATTTAAATGAAACAAAATAATATTTCTAAAATTAACTAAATTAATCCTATTTAAAACTAAATACTTACCTATAAAATAAACACTAATATAGATACAATATAATTAATAATTACATTGTAGCTATTTTAGGATTTATATTTATTTTACAGGCAACTTTGCATTTATTTTAACTAGGTACAATAGCTATTAAATAGTTAATAACTATTTAATAGCTACCTAGTTAAAATAATTACAAAATTACATGTAAAATAAATCCTAACCTAAGTTACAATTAAACCTAACACTACACTATCATTAAATTAATTAAATAAATTATCTACAATTAGCTAAACTAAAATACAATTAAATAAACGAATCCTCTTCTTTGCCGCTTGGATCAAGACTTTGCCCGGATGGAGGACCTCTTCTTTGCCGCTTGGAACAAGAAAAAATCTGATTGGCTGATGATCGGAACAGCCAATAGAATGCAAGCTCAATACGATTGGCTGATTGGATCAGCCAATCGGATTGAGCTTCAATCTGATTGGCTGATTGCATCAGCCAATCAGATTTTTTCTACCTTAATTCTGATTGGCTGATAGAATCCTATCAGCCAATCGGAATTCGAGGGACGCCATCTTGGATGACGTCCCTTAAAGGAACCTTCATTCATCGTTAGTCCATCGGGGAAGGAGGAAGTTCTGCGTCGGCAGGATGAAGATGGATCCGGAAGAAAGAAGAACGAAGATGCGCTTGGAAGAAGACATCGCCTGGCTGGAAGACCTCTTCTTTGCCGCTTGGATCAAGACTTCGCTCGGATGGAGGACCACATCGCCCGGATTGGATGAAGACTTTGGCTCGGCTCAGTGAAGAGATCTTCAGGGGGTTAGTGATAGGTTTTTTAAGGGGGGTTTGGGTGGGTTAAAATAGGGGTATGTGGGTGGTGGGTTGTAATGTTGGGGGGGTATTGTATTTTTTTTACAGGTAAAAGAGTTGATTACTTTGGGACAATGCCCCGCAAAAAGCCCTTTTAACGGCTTGTAATAGAGCTGATTACTTTTGTAATTTAGAATAGGGTAGGGAATTTTTTTATTTTGGGGGGCGTTTTTATTTTATTAGGGGGCTTAGATTAGATGTAATTAGATTAAACTTCTTGTAATATTTTTTTATTTTTTGTAATTTAGTGGGGGGGTTTTGTATTATAGATTAGTTTATTTAATTTTATTTAGTTTAGCTAATTGTAGGTAATTTATTTAATTAATTTAATGATAGTGTAGTGTTAGGTTTAATTGTAACTTAGGTTAGGATTTATTTTACATGTAATTTTGTAATTATTTTAACTAGGTAGCTATTAAATAGTTATTAACTATTTAATAGCTATTGTACCTAGTTAAAATAAATACAAAGTTGCCTGTAAAATAAATATAAATCCTAAAATAGATACAATGTAATTATTAGTTATATTGTAGCTATATTAGGGTTTATTTCATAGGTAATTATTTCATTTTAAATAGGATTAATTAATTTATTTTTAGGAATATTATTTAGTTTATTTTAAATTATATTTATGTTAGGGGGGGGTGTTAGGTTTAGGGTTAGAGTTAGGTTTAGGGGTTAATAACTTTATTATAGTAGCGGCGACATTGCGGGCGGGAGATTAGGAATTAATAATTGTATGTAGGTGGCAGCGATGTTAGGGAGGGCAGATTAGGGGTTAATAACATTTATTATAGTGTTTGCGAGGCGGGAGTGCGGCGGTTTAGGGGTTAATACATTTATTATAGTGGCAGCAAGGTCCGGTCGGCAGATTAGGGGTTAATAAGTGGAGTTAGGTAGCGGCGACGTTGGGGGGGGGCAGATTAGAGGTTTATAAATATAATATAGGGGTCGGCGATGTTAGGGGCAGCAGATTAGGGGTTTATAGGTATAATGTAGGTGGCGGGGGTGTCCGGTCGGCAGATTAGGGGTTAAAATATTTTATTATAGTGGCGGCGATGTGGGGGGCCTTGGTTTATGGGGTACATAGGTAGTTTATGGATGTTAGTGTACTTTGTAGCACAGTAGTTAAGAGCTTTATATTCACGCATTAGCCCATAAAGCTCTTAACTACTGACTTTTTTTTGTTGGTAGGAGTCTTGTCAGTAGAGGGTCTACCGCTCACTTCTTTCAAGACTCCAAATGCCGGCGTTAGGCAGATCCCATAGAAAAGATAGGATATGCAATTGGCGTAAGGGGATCTGCTGTAGCCTGGAGTCGCGGTAGGGAAGTTAGCGGTAGACCCTTTCCTGCCTGACTCTAAATACCAGCGGGCGCCGCCGGGCGGTAAAAAGCAGCGTTAGGATCCCTTAACTCTGCTTTTGACGGCTAACGCCAAACTCTAAATCTAGGTGAATGTCTTTTAGTCACCAACCAGGGTGCCAAGTCAGTAATATTCACAGTCAATTCCAACATAGGACTGCACTCACTGGATTTTCAGAAAAAATACTTATTTATTATGGTAACGTTTCGGAGTCCACAGACCCCTTCCTCAGACCAGAACAAACATACAAGTGAACACAGTGCAATATAAATACATTAAGCCCCACCCATCAAAACAATTAGTGTGACTTGCGCCAAAATCTGGGTTGTCATAGCAACAGCCCCCATAACACTCCTTGATGCCATACTACTAATGCAAAAGAGTCTATCAGAATCTGACACCTGGATTGTATCAATACATATGTCAATTTGTATCCACCTAATGTCCAAACAGTTGCAACATCAAGTGTCAGTATAACAGTGCAAAAACATAGACTAAATGAAATAAATCCTTAGTGCAAAAACAAACATCTGTCATCACCTATTAAGCTTATCTAAATATCTAGATGTACATTATCACATTCACATAACAACCTCAGTACTGATTATACCTTAATCTCTATTTTGCAGACATTGATAATAACGTATAGTCCAATGGTCACTCATGATGCACAAAACACATATCCTAATGTGGTTCCTGTCGGTGTTGAAAGACCTGTTATTCATAATATACAGGAGCTTAATAAATGGCTTGTCAGCATGTTCATACTCAAATAGTTTTATACTTTGTATATAATTTCCCCCAATATAATATGTGTTAGTAGTATTACTCACTGTTCGGGCAACATATAAAGCATAGTTTTGGTTAATTTGGACCATGTCCAAGCAACAATCCAAGCCGTTTTAAAACATAGGGGCAGAGAATTAATCTCCGGCGTCCATAGTGTTCCTCCTCAGACAGCATGGCTAATTAGCATACGAGGATGATGTCACTGTGTGATTCTGCGTGTCTGCAGAGGATACTTTGGTCGATTGGGTCACACACCTAAATGCACTTGAATCCCCAATCAAATTTGAACTTAAATATGATGTAAATTGGATTGACTTCCTGGACCTTAGAATTTACAAAAAACAAGGTACATTATTCACAACTTTATATACGAAACCTACAGACCGGAACTCTATACTTGAAGCATCCAGTAACCACCCTCCACACACTCAGAGAGCAATTGTAAAATCACAGATGATCCGAGTATTGAGGAATAATACTGAAACCAGTAATCAGGAAACACAATTGAAAATGATGACCGATAAGTTCCTACAAAGGGGCTATAAAATGTACCTCATAGAAAAGGTCATACAGGAGGTGGCTGCTCAGGAGGGACATCTGGCTAACCAAAAAGATCAGGCCAAGAAAGACAGGATGATTTTTACCACCACATTTAACAAAGGGAAGAACAAGATGGCTGAGACCATCAGGAACAGATGGGAGATTCTTGCAACAGACCCCACTTTGCCATTTGGGCAGATGGACCCCCCCATTATGGGCTATAGACGTGGTAGGAGCCTAAGGGATTTACTCATGTCTACGGACCCACAACAGTGCTATATGAAACAACAATGGCTTAAAACAAAGAAAAAGGGCTGTTACAGATGTTTGGGATGCACCACATGCAGTGGATTGATCCCATGTAAAGTCTTCAGACACCCACATACGACCCAGAAATACACAATAAGACATTTCATCACTTGCACAACCACTCATGTTGTTTATCTTCTCAGCTGCTGCTATGGCCAATTTTATGTGGGAAAAACGACTGACAATGCACGACTTAGGATGGCCAACCACCGTTCAGCCATTCGGAACGCCTTGGATAAGGGGGTGTTGGATCAACCCATGGTGAGACACTTCCTAATGGCCAAGCATAAAGTGACAGACCTAAGATTCATCTTGATCGACAATGTTCCACCTCTCAAACGGGGAGGGAATTGGGACAGAACCCTACTTCAGATGGAATCAAGATGGATATACAGACTTGGTACCCTGTATCCTAAAGGCTTGAATATGTCTAATGACTGGCACTGCTTCCTCTGATATCACTGTGGATGGGTAAGTGACTACGGTATCCCTACTTGGGATGGTTCATCTGATGTGAATTACCAGCTATGATGGGCTTACTAACCAGTGGGTTTCACATGTCATAATGTGATACACACTAGGTTGGGCCTCCTCTGTTCTTCACTAGACTTTTTTTGGCCACTATGATGGCGTTCCCCACAGATGGAAACAGGTCACATTAGTACATGGTGGATGGAATAGACAGGGTGCCTCGGATATCCTCTGGCTCTTAATGGTCTTGTGACAATCAATTACTGGGACCTATTGGTGTCGTTGGGGGACTCCCTCCTACAAAGAGTCGACCATCAATCAGATTTTAGCCTTTATGCACAAACTCTGTTGTGCGTCACTATTTACCTTGATTGCCACTTATAACAGGTAACCAATTATATAATTTGAGGCTCCACTGTATGGGCAGGAAGTCGCTCAGGCACAAGGACTTTTCATTTATTATTCATTGGTGGATGTGTATGCATTAAGATTCTAATGACCAGCTATGGTCAGCACTAATAACGGATGTGTGCTTAAATCCAGGGGCATAATAAGAAAAGGATGTAAAGTGTTTGGATATGCTGAAACAGATTTTTAGACACATATATACAGGAAACACACGGATGATATAGTGATCCTTATTCTATATATGCCACTATGACAGTGGCTATAATATTATATATTGAATATTATATGATGTCCCCCACATGCAGAACATTGCATAGCATATGTAATCAATGGTGCAATGATGATCTTAGATAGACCGTGCGTCACACTAGGGATTTAGTCATATGTTTCACTAATTAGCTTATATTGCCCTGATTACACCACATAGACTGGATCCTGTATACATAAAGATAGTGCACGTATGAGATATTTCCTAGTAGCCTGCTAATAAACTCTAACTAACCCCTGAATAATTTTCATACAAATTTGACAGTCTCCCAGGATCGTTTAACAAACGATAACGAGATCGCACTAGGGATTCCATGGCTGGACACACGCAGAATCACACAGTGACGTCATCCCCGTATGCTAATTAGCCATGCGGTCTGAGGAGGAACACTACGGACGCCGGAGATTAATTCTCTGCGCCTATGTTTTAAAACGGCTTGGCTTGTTGCTTGGACATGGTCCAAATTAACCGAAACTACACTTTATATGTTGCCCGAACAGTGAGTAATACTACTAACACATATTATATTGGGGTAATTACATACAAAGCATAAAACTATTTGAGTATGAACATGCTGACAAGCCATTTATTAAGCTCCAATATATTATGAATAACAGGTCTTTCAACACCGACAGGAACAACATTAGGATATGCGTTTTGTGCATCATGAGTGACCATTGGACTATATGTTATTATCAATGTCTGCAAAATAGAGATTAAGGTATAATCAGTACTGAGGTTGTTATGTGAATGTGATAATGTACATCTAGATATTTAGATAAGCTTAATAGGTGATGACAGATGTTTGTTTTTGCACTAAGGATTTATTTCATTTAGTCTATGTTTTTGCACTGTTATACTGACACTTGATGTTGCAACTGTTTGGACATTAGGTGGATACAAATTGACATATGTATCGATACAATCCAGGTGTCAGATTCTTTTGCATTAGTAGTATGGCATCACGGAGTGTTATGGGGGCTGTTGCTATGACAATCCCGATTTTGGCGCAAGTCACACTAATTGTTTTGATGGGTGGGGCTTAATGTATTTATATTGCACTGTGTTCACTTGTATGTTTGTTCTGGACGGGGGGAAGGGGTTGTGGACGTTACCACAATAAATAAGTATTTCTTCTGAAAATCCAGTGAGTGTAGTCCTATGTTGGAATTGATTATATATATATATATATATATATATATATATATATATATATATATATATATATATGTATATATATATATATATATATGTGTGTGTGTGTATATATGTATATATACATATGTATTTATTTATATATGTATATATATATATATATATATATATATATATACACTCTATTTATTGTAAATAATTTACATTCCAATGTTCTTCACGGAGCAGACAATTTTCTTTGTACAGGTAGAAAACCCTTTATTCAAACTACTTTGTACTGGAAAAGGTTTGCATTTTGGAATGGTTTGGATTTTGGAATATTTGCATCTTTAAAATGAGACAGTTTTGAGAGGGGATGGAACCATGTGTAAACAACAATATCTTATCTCTTTAATGTAATATTACATGTCATCAATATACAATATGTGTAACATTAAGGCAGTTTTATATCATTTTTAATACTTTTGTATTCAAATACCTTCAGAAAGATAGTGTAGTACTGTAATCAGAAAGGTAATAGTTGTTGTTTTAAATAAATATAGACTGTTATTTGCATTTAGGAAACAAAAAAACACAGGCAAAGAAGATTGTGTCTAACAGGTTGGGAACATTTTTAATATTTGATCATTTTATTTAAAAAAAAAAAAAATTAACGTTCTGGATTTTGGAATTCCAGATTTGGGGATTTGTATACCTGTATTTTTAAATATATATATATATATATATATATATATATATATATATATTTCTATGCCTGTATATATTCATATAGATATACCGATATAGATATATATTTAAAAAAAATATTATAGATAAATAGATATATAAATTCAAATTAGATTTTCTTTTTTGTTAAGAACATTGGAATGTAAAACATGAATAGCTACCTTCAGGTTTAGCGATGTAGGTCTAATGTGGTGTCGGGTTAGCGAGCAAACAATTTGTTAGTTGTTTTTTTTTTAAGCATTATCCTTTAAAGTCTATGGGAAGAAGACGTCAACTTGTTTGCAATATTCAAAGTCCTGAAGTTAGCACTCAAACAATGTTACTTTCAGCAAAAATAGTTAAATTAATCAGGAGCGCTAAAAAGCTAAAAGCGATTATCTGATGGTATTAATAAAGTGCCAAGTGTATGTGCAAAAATTGTGAAAATATTAATAAAGTGCAGAAAAATTAAAATACTTCAAATAAGTGAGGTTTAATCGATAATTGTTTATCTGAAATGTATTATAAAGTGAATAAGTGTAGTCATAAAACCAGACAGGTATATGTCTATTAGCATATGCCTCTATGGATTACTCAAAAAATAAAATGAAATGATCCTCTGATCAAATATTTACAAAAATCAGTCTGTTATTCAAGACTGTGTATGGTGTTAGAAAGTGCTATAAGATAAAATTAGGCGAAGGAGAACAATCTCTTCATTGATTAATAAAATTATAAATATTAAATCTATAAATACAGATTCAAATACTTAAATAGTGTAATGTGGGATTTAAAACACAAATTATCTACAGTTAATAACTAAGTATCAGAACATTCGGATTGTATGTAATGGTGATGGTAATAAATGCACAATGAATAAGGAATTAGGCTCTGCTTAAAATTTAATCTGTTATAAACAAGTGCAAACAAATCTTATAATTGCTAAAAACGGACGTCTCCGTGTAACATCAAAGTTAAAATTAGGGTTGCCACCACATTTAAAAAGGAGAAATTGGCTTTATAGACAGAAAAATTCCGGATATCCAATTGAACAGTCTATATTATAAACGGGAAATCTTTTCTTACCCGTAATCAGTCCACGAAAACAGTTTGGAGGGGAGATTTTTCTGACTTACCCCCAAACAATTCAGCCGTCAGTCCTGTAGATAGAAAATTACCGCCGTAGCGGAGTGACGTCACCTTTTTATAGGTGCTGTCTGCAGAGTGCAATCTGATTGGTCCTTAGGTGGGCAGTGTCAGATTTCTTACTGCCGTGATCCTTTTGAATGGAGTATCCGCTCTTAAGTGCCAACGAGCACGCAGGATACTGTTTAGATCATCCGTTGTAGGGGGACAACAGTCTCAGCGGTGTGTAGGTACTATAGTCTCACCTCACTTCAAAATAGAGCCGGTCTGATGCACACAGTTTCCAAATGTGCCGTAGATGTGGAATCTTTTATTTCAAAAGTGCTGGTGCCTCTATGGAAAGTGCTGGTGCTATTTCACGGATTGTGTTAACCAGACATTAACCAAGGCAGTATTTATGAAATAGAAAGTTTTTTGAAAGCAGAATATCAATTCAAACTGCAATTGTAGCAACAAAGTTCAACAAAGTTCATAGGCAACTAACATCAACGCGTTTCTCCCTGTGCAGGGCTTTTTCAAGATGAAAGTGTTGCCAACAGTTGCACCTTTTTAAAGGTGTTCCTAATTTTCTATTGGTTCAATGAAATTAGTTAAGGTGGTTTAGGCAATTTCATAAGGTGGTATTGGCAAACCTCTATTTGGGCAACCTTACTAATAATTTATGTGCAAATACATATATGACAATTCCAAATGTAAAATAATTTTTTTAGAAGTATATCAATTAAAACCTATATTATTAAAAATTCTTAAAAAGTACACAGATATCTAAATTAATTTATTAGATGTAGGATATTCATATCCAATAAAAGTTTGGGTCTAAATTATAGAATATAAATCTAGCTCTATGACTAGGAGTGTTAATATATACATATAAATGAATACTTTTAGTAATATATAAAAATAGTAAATATAAATATAGAAATGAATTCATAAGCTTAAAACTTGTTGTTATTATTCAGGACAATGACTCATACAGGAGATTACAATATTTTAATATAAGAGTGAAGGAATAGTGACCAGAAACTATTAAAAATTAATAAAAATTAATAAAAAATTGATAAAAATTAATAAAAATTAGTAAAAGATCTAGAATGGGGTTAGTCTAACAGAAATGGTGAAATATCAAGTTCTGAGTTCAGTCCATTTGGAAATAATGTCTCATGTTTATAAATGAACTCTGCTTCTTTCAATTTAAGAAGTTTTTCTATATTTCCACCTCTCCAATTTTGTTTGACATGTAATATTCCCCAATATTTAAGATCTGATGTTCTACCTTTATGTTTTAATTTAAAATGTTTATATAAATTGGTGTCATCAATTCCTTTTTCAATACACAGAAGGTGCTCCCTTATTCTATCTTTGACCATTCTTTTTGTCTCCCCAAAATAAATTAAATCACATGTGCATTTAAGGGCATATATAACTCCCTTGGTAGTGCATCTAATGCATTCTTTAATTTTAATTTCTTCTCCTGATTTTGGGACCTTTAGTGTACTTCTTTTATCACTATGTTTGCAGGCCTTACACGAATAGCACGGAAAGAAACCTGAAATTTTTTCTCCCTGTAGGTCTCTTTGTGTAAAGCTCCGTGTTTTCATGTTCGGTATACTAGGTGCCAAAATGGACTTAAAATTTTTGGTTTTCTTAAAAATCATTTTAGGTTTGAATGGGAGGGAATCTCCTATTATGGGATCTTCTTTAAGTATGGCCCAATGTTTATTGAGGATTTTTCTCATGAGGCCATGGTCTGCACTAAAATCTGTGATAAATGGGACATTAATTATTTCTTTATTCTCTTTGGTATCTTTTTGTTTATAAGTAAGTAGGGAATCTCTTTCTGTTTCTTTAGCTCTTTTTACAGCTTTATTTACAGTATCTTCATTATAACCTCTATCCTTGAACTTTTCTATTAATACCTCAATTTGATTCTCAAAGTCACACATTCTAGAACAGTTTTTCCTTATCCTTAAACTTTGTCCAACAGGGATATTGTCTTTCCACTGTTGCAAATGACAGATGTTTGCGTGAACAAAGCTATTGGAGTCCACTTCTTTAAAGTGCGTTTTTGTTTGTATTGAATTATTAATAACCATAATTTCTAAATCTAAAAACACAATTTTTTCTTTGCTGTAATTAAAAGTGAAGTTCAGGCCACTGTCATTAGTGTTCATGTTTTTAAAGAGGCAAAATAATTTTTCTTCTGTCCCCCTCCATAGAAGTAGAACATCATCGATGTACCGTCTATAGAGCACGAGGTCTGCACCACAGTCATGCATCTGGAAAAAGGACTCCTCCCAATTTCCAACAAAAAGATTGGCATAACTGGGCGCAAACCTCGTGCCCATAGCCGTACCCTCGATTTGTAAATAAAATTGCTTATCATGCATAAAATAATTATTCTTTAATATGAACTCTATACTTGTAAGTAAAAATTCTTTTTGTTCAGTCATCATATCAGGGTCAGTATCTAAATATTTACTGATAGCTTGTATTCCCTTTGCATGATCTATCACTGTGTAGAGTGATGTTATATCTCCCATAACTAAAATCAGATTTTCTTCCCATACTGTATCTCTTAAAATAGTTAAAACCTCAGTCGAGTCTTTTAAATAAGAATCTAATTTCTTAACAAATTTTTGTAGGTAAATGTCTACATAGTGTGAAAGATTTGATGACAGAGAGCCAATCCCGGAGATAATCGGTCTCCCTGGAGGTTGTTCTAAATTTTTGTGAATTTTTGGAAGGAAGTAGAACACCGGGACCCTCGGAAAAGTAGGGTCCAGGAATTCCACCTCCTTCTCATTAAGTATGCCCAATCTTTTGCCCTTTCCTATCAATTTCTTAAGGCATGCTGCGAATTTGTTAGTTGGATTTAGTTCTAATTTTTTATATGTTTTGGTCTCACCTAACAGTCTATTGGCCTCTAATTTGTAGTAGCTTGTGTCCATCACTACAATCCCGCCGACCTTATCGGCGGGCTTGATGGTTACATCTTTATTCTTTTTTAAGTTTTCTAAAGTTAATATCTCCTTTTTAGTCATATTTATTTTTGTAAATTTCGAGAACTTACTTCTCCTTAAGTCTTTAAGGACCAATTGTTCAAAGGTGTCTAAGTGAGTTCCTTTTGACGAAACAGGGTTAAAAGTGGACTTAGTTCTTAAATTAGTATGGATAAAGTTATCTTGTTTAGTAGTTATTCTATTGGTACAACTTATTTCCAGTGGACTTTTCATATAAAATCTTTTTAGTGTGAGGTTTCTCACGAACTTCCTAATATGTATGTGTGTATTAAATTTGTTTAGCCTCACACTAGGAGCAAAGGATAGACCGTAACTTAAAATTTTTATTTCATCATCTTTTAAAGTGCTACTGCTAATATTAAAAACTCCATTTTTATCTGTATTTACCTCCCTCTTTTTGCTTCGTGTGTTGATCCCACTCCCTCTTGTTCCTCTAGAGGTCTTTTTTGTTGTTTCTGTTTGTCCATGTGTTTGTTTTGTTCCTTTCTGTCAGATCTTTGGAGGTGCCCTCTCTTAGAGGGCTGTTCACTAAAAAAGAAGCCTCATCTTCTTTTTGTCTAGGTCTTACTTCTTCATGATTTAGAGGAGTATATCTATTCCTCATTGGTATTTCCCAATGGTTTCTGTTCTCCCAAACTGGTCTATTCGGTCTATAATATTCTGTCCTCTCTCTATAATGGTCATTATGATGATAACTATTTCTATCCTCTGGATAATGATTGTTTCTTCTATCATATCCATTATAATTCCTATTATCATATCCATTATAATTCCTATTATTGTAATAGTTTTGTGTTGTATTATTATTTTGTTGACCTGATCTCCATATTCTATTTGAATTCCCATTCCCTCTATTTATATTTGTGTAATTATTTCGTCTGGGGTATATAGAATTTCTATTCTCCTTACTCTTGCTGTAATTTACAACCTTCCACTCTTCTCCAGGGGAGTTAGTGTCCATGTTGGTGTTTTCAGTACTTGAGTCTTGACTTAATTTTTTAGTATCCCTATCTAATTTCTTCCACTTAGTTTTTAAAATATCTTTATTCAAAGTGTTCATTCTCTCAATCATATCCTTTTGTTGTTGTTTAAAATCTAATGATTTCTTATCCTTTAATTTATCTTTAATTTCTATTATATCTTTTTCTAAATCAGTTAAAGTTTCTTTTCTAGACTTTTTTAGGATTTCCATCAAGTCTGTGGAGGCTTTAAATAGTACCCCATCCCATTCTGCTTGATAGTTATCTTTCAGAGGAAATGCACAAGCTTTATTTAAAATTAACCCTTTAGGGACAAGTCCTTTCCCAATGTACTTATTTATAAAGACAATTTCAGTCTTTTGTTTCAATTCTTTAGTTAGGAGTTTTTCTAATTTTATCATAATTTCTTCTAAACTTTCATATTCGGAACATCTAGTACTATCATCCTCCTTCTGATCTGAAAGATCTTTGTAGAGGTGATCTCTAAATTCAAATATGTCTTCCATATTTGGTGAAAAGGACATATTGAGTCTAAAATAAATCCAAAAGTTAAAACTAAAAAATCTAAAATTAACTGTACAATAGCAAACACTCGCTGCTTACTAGATAGAGACCTTACAATAACAGATATAATAAGAACTAATAAGCGCAGAGTGTAATCACTAAACTCCTGAGTTACCTTAGGGTCCCTTTCAAAGGTTTGAAGAATCAACAAAAATAGTTAAATTAATCAGGAGCGCTAAAAAGCTAAAAGCGATTATCTGATGGTATTAATAAAGTGCCAAGTGTATGTGCAAAAATTGTGAAAATATTAATAAAGTGCAGAAAAATTAAAATACTTCAAATAAGTGAGGTTTAATCGATAATTGTTTATCTGAAATGTGTTATAAAGTGAATAGGTGTAGTCATAAAACCAGACAGGTATATGTCTATTAGCATATGCCTCTATGGATTACTCAAAAAATAAAATGAAATGATCCTCTGATCAAATATTTACAAAAATCAGTCTGTTAATCAAGACTGTGTATGGTGTTAGAAAGTGCTATAAGATAAAATTAGGCGAAGGAGAACAATCTCTTCATTGATTAATAAAATTATAAATATTAAATCTATAAATACAGATTCAAATACTTAAATAGTGTAATGTGGGATTTAAAACACAAATTATCTACAGTTAATAACTAAGTATCAGAACATTCGGATTGTATGTAATGGTGATGGTAATAAATGCACAATGAATAAGGAATTAGGCTCTGCTTAAAATTTAATCTGTTATAAACAAGTGCAAACAAATCTTATAATTGCTAAAAACGGACGTCTCCGTGTAACATCAAAGTTAAAATTAGGGTTGCCACCACATTTAAAAAGGAGAAATTGGCTTTATAGACAGAAAAATTCCGGATATCCAATTGAACAGTCTATATTATAAACGGGAAATCTTTTCTTACCCGTAATCAGTCCACGAAAACAGTTTGGAGGGGAGATTTTTCTGACTTACCCCCAAACAATTCAGCCGTCAGTCCTGTAGATAGAAAATTACCACCGTAGCGGAGTGACATCACTTTTTTATAGGTGCTGTCTGCAGAGTGCAATCTGATTGGTCCTTAGGTGGGCAGTGTCAGATTTCTTACTGCCGTGATCCTTTTGAATGGAGTATCCGCTCTTAAGTGCCAACGAGCACGCAGGATACTGTTTAGATCCTCCGTTGTAGGGGGACAACAGTCTCAGCGGTGTGTAGGTACTATAGTCTCACCTCACTTCAAAATAGAGCCGGTCTGATGCACACAGTTTCCAAATGTGCCGTAGATGTGGAATCTTTTATTTCAAAAGTGCTGGTGCCTCTATGGAAAGTGCTGGTGCTATTTCATGGATTGTGTTAACCAGACATTAACCAAGGCAGTATTTATGAAATAGAAAGTTTTTTGAAAGCAGAATATCAATTCAAACTGCAATTGTAGCAACAAAGTTCAACAAAGTTCATAGGCAACTAACATCAACGCGTTTCTCCCTGTGCAGGGCTTTTTCAAGATGAAAGTGTTGCCAACAGTTGCACCTTTTTAAAGGTGTTCCTAATTTTCTATTGGTTCAATGAAATTAGTTAAGGTGGTTTAGGCAATTTCATAAGGTGGTATTGGCAAACCTCTATTTGGGCAACCTTACTAATAATTTATGTGCAAATACATATATGACAATTCCAAATGTAAAAGAATTTTCAGTATTTAGAAGTATATCAATTAAAACCTATATTATTAAAAATTCTTAAAAAGTACACGGATATCTAAATGAATTTATTAGATGTAGGATATTCATATCCAATAAAAGTTTGGGTCTAAATTATAGAATATAAATCTAGCTCTATGACTAGGAGTGTTAATATATACATATAAATACTTTTAGTAATATATAAAAATAGTAAATATAAATATAGAAATGAATTCATAAGCTTAAAACTTGTTGTTATTATTCAGGACAATGACTCATACAGGAGATTACAATATTTTAATATAAGAGTGAAGGAATAGTGACCAGAAACTATTAAAAATTAATAAAAATTAATAAAAAATTGATAAAAATTAATAAAAATTAGTAAAAGATCTAGAATGGGGTTAGTCTAACAGAAATGGTGAAATATCAAGTTCTGAGTTCAGTCCATTTGGAAATAATGTCTCATGTTTATAAATGAACTCTGCTTCTTTCAATTTAAGAAGTTTTTCTATATTTCCACCTCTCCAATTTTGTTTGACATGTAATATTCCCCAATATTTAAGATCTGATGTTCTACCTTTATGTTTTAATTTAAAATGTTTATATAAATTGGTGTCATCAATTCCTTTTTCAATACACAGAAGGTGCTCCCTTATTCTATCTTTGACCATTCTTTTTGTCTCCCCAAAATAAATTAAATCACATGTGCATTTAAGGGCATATATAACTCCCTTGGTAGTGCATCTAATGCATTCTTTAATTTTAATTTCTTCTCCTGATTTTGGGACCTTTAGTGTACTTCTTTTATCACTATGTTTGCAGGCCTTACACGAATAGCACGGAAAGAAACCTGAAATTTCATGTTCGGTATACTAGGTGCCAAAATGGACTTAAAATTTTTGGTTTTCTTAAAAATCATTTTAGGTTTGGATGGGAGGGAATCTCCTATTATGGGATCTTCTTTAAGTATGGCCCAATGTTTATTGAGGATTTTTCTCATGAGGCCATGGTCTGCACTAAAATCTGTGATAAATGGGACATTAATTATTTCTTTATTCTCTTTGGTATCTTTTTGTTTATAAGTAAGTAGGGAATCTCTTTCTGTTTCTTTAGCTCTTTTTACAGCTTTATTTACAGTATCTTCATTATAACCTCTATCCTTGAACTTTTCTATTAATACCTCAATTTGATTCTCAAAGTCACACATTCTAGAACAGTTTTTCCTTATCCTTAAACTTTGTCCAACAGGGATATTGTCTTTCCACTGTTGCAAATGACAGCTGTTTGCGTGAACAAAGCTATTGGAGTCCACTTCTTTAAAGTGCGTTTTCGTTTGTATTGAATTATTAATAACCATAATTTCTAAATCTAAAAACACAATTTTTTCTTTGCTGTAATTAAAAGTGAAGTTCAGGCCACTGTCATTAGTGTTCATGTTTTTAAAGAGGCAAAGTAATTTTTCTTCTGTCCCCCTCCATAGAAGTAGAACATCATCGATGTACCGTCTATAGAGCACGAGGTCTGCACCACAGTCATGCATCTGGAAAAAGGACTCCTCCCAATTTCCAACAAAAAGATTGGCATAACTGGGCGCAAACCTCGTGCCCATAGCCGTACCCTCGATTTGTAAATAAAATTGCTTATCATGCATAAAATAATTATTCTTTAATATGAACTCTATACTTGTAAGTAAAAATTCTTTTTGTTCAGTCATCATATCAGGGTCAGTATCTAAATATTTACTGATAGCTTGTATTCCCTTTGCATGATCTATCACAAAATCTTGTATTCCCTTTGCATGATCTATCACAAAAATTTAGAACAACCTCCAGGGAGACCGATTATCTCCGGGATTGGCTCTCTGTCATCAAATCTTTCACACTATGTAGACATTTACCTACAAAAATTTGTTAAGAAATTAGATTCTTATTTAAAAGACTCGACTGAGGTTTTAACTATTTTAAGAGATACAGTATGGGAAGAAAATCTGATTTTAGTTACGGGAGATATAACATCACTCTACACAGTGATAGATCATGCAAAGGGAATACAAGCTATCAGTAAATATTTAGATACTGACCCTGATATGATGACTGAACAAAAAGAATTTTTACTTACAAGTATAGAGTTCATATTAAAGAATAATTATTTTATGCATGATAAGCAATTTTATTTACAAATCGAGGGTACGGCTATGGGCACAAGGTTTGCGCCCAGTTATGCCAATCTTTTTGTTGGAAATTGGGAGGAGTCCTTTTTCCAGATGCATGACTGTGGTGCAGACCTCGTGCTCTATAGACGGTACATCGATGATGTTCTACTTCTATGGAGGGGGACAGAAGAAAAATTACTTTGCCTCTTTAAAAACATGAACACTAATGACAGTGGCCTGAACTTCACTTTTAATTACAGCAAAGAAAAAATTGTGTTTTTAGATTTAGAAATTATGGTTATTAATAATTCAATACAAACAAAAACGCACTTTAAAGAAGTGGACTCCAATAGCTTTGTTCACGCAAACAGCTGTCATTTGCAACAGTGGAAAGACAATATCCCTGTTGGACAAAGTTTAAGGATAAGGAAAAACTGTTCTAGAATGTGTGACTTTGAGAATCAAATTGAGGTATTAATAGAAAAGTTCAAGGATAGAGGTTATAATGAAGATACTGTAAATAAAGCTGTAAAAAGAGCTAAAGAAACAGAAAGAGATTCCCTACTTACTTATAAACAAAAAGATACCAAAGAGAATAAAGAAATAATTAATGTCCCATTTATCACAGATTTTAGTGCAGACCATGGCCTCATGAGAAAAATCCTCAATAAACATTGGGCCATACTTAAAGAAGATCCCATAATAGGAGATTCCCTCCCATCCAAACCTAAAATGATTTTTAAGAAAACCAAAAATTTTAAGTCCATTTTGGCACCTAGTATACCGAACATGAAAACACGGAGCTTTACACAAAGAGACCTACAGGGAGAAAAAATTTCAGGTTTCTTTCCGTGCTATTCGTGTAAGGCCTGCAAACATAGTGATAAAAGAAGTACACTAAAGGTCCCAAAATCAGGAGAAGAAATTAAAATTAAAGAATGCATTAGATGCACTACCAAGGGAGTTATATATGCCCTTAAATGCACATGTGATTTAATTTATTTTGGGGAGACAAAAAGAATGGTCAAAGATAGAATAAGGGAGCACCTTCTGTGTATTGAAAAAGGAATTGATGACACCAATTTATATAAACATTTTAAATTAAAACATAAAGGTAGAACATCAGATCTTAAATATTGGGGAATATTACATGTCAAACAAAATTGGAGAGGTGGAAATATAGAAAAACTTCTTAAATTGAAAGAAGCAGAGTTCATTTATAAACATGAGACATTATTTCCAAATGGACTGAACTCAGAACTTGATATTTCACCATTTCTGTTAGACTAACCCCATTCTAGATCTTTTACTAATTTTTATTAATTTTTATCAATTTTTTATTAATTTTTATTAATTTTTAATAGTTTCTGGTCACTATTCCTTCACTCTTATATTAAAATATTGTAATCTCCTGTATGAGTCATTGTCCTGAATAATAACAACAAGTTTTAAGCTTATGAATTCATTTCTATATTTATATTTACTATTTTTATATATTACTAAAAGTATTCATTTATATGTATATATTAACACTCCTAGTCATAGAGCTAGATTTATATTCTATAATTTAGACCCAAACTTTTATTGGATATGAATATCCTACATCTAATAAATTAATTTAGATATCTGTGTACTTTTTAAGAATTTTTAATAATATAGGTTTTAATTGATATACTTCTAAAAAAATTATTTTACATTTGGAATTGTCATATATGTATTTGCACATAAATTATTAGTAAGGTTGCCCAAATAGAGGTTTGCCAATACCACCTTATGAAATTGCCTAAACCACCTTAACTAATTTCATTGAACCAATAGAAAATTAGGAACACCTTTAAAAAGGTGCAACTGTTGGCAACACTTTCATCTTGAAAAAGCCCTGCACAGGGAGAAACGCGTTGATGTTAGTTGCCTATGAACTTTGTTGAACTTTGTTGCTACAATTGCAGTTTGAATTGATATTCTGCTTTCAAAAAACTTTCTATTTCATAAATACTGCCTTGGTTAATGTCTGGTTAACACAATCCGTGAAATAGCACCAGCACTTTCCATAGAGGCACCAGCACTTTTGAAATAAAAGATTCCACATCTACGGCACATTTGGAAACTGTGTGCATCAGACCGGCTCTATTTTGAAGTGAGGTGAGACTATAGTACCTACACACCGCTGAGACTGTTGTCCCCCTACAACGGAGGATCTAAACAGTATCCTGCGTGCTCGTTGGCACTTAAGAGCGGATACTCCATTCAAAAGGATCACGGCAGTAAGAAATCTGACACTGCCCACCTAAGGACCAATCAGATTGCACTCTGCAGACAGCGCCTATAAAAAAGTGACGTCACTCCGCTACGGCGGTAATTTTCTATCTACAGGACTGACGGCTGAATTGTTTGGGGGTAAGTCAGAAAAATCTCCCCTCCAAACTGTTTTCGTGGACTGATTACGGGTAAGAAAAGATTTCCCGTTTATAATATAGACTGTTCAATTGGATATCCGGAATTTTTCTGTCTATAAAGCCAATTTCTCCTTTTTAAATGTGGTGGCAACCCTAATTTTAACTTTGATGTTACACGGAGACGTCCGTTTTTAGCAATTATAAGATTTGTTTGCACTTGTTTATAACAGATTAAATTTTAAGCAGAGCCTAATTCCTTATTCATTGTGCATTTATTACCATCACCATTACATACAATCCGAATGTTCTGATACTTAGTTATTAACTGTAGATAATTTGTGTTTTAAATCCCACATTACACTATTTAAGTATTTGAATCTGTATTTATAGATTTAATATTTATAATTTTATTAATCAATGAAGAGATTGTTCTCCTTCGCCTAATTTTATCTTATAGCACTTTCTAACACCATACACAGTCTTGAATAACAGACTGATTTTTGTAAATATTTGATCAGAGGATCATTTCATTTTATTTTTTGAGTAATCCATAGAGGCATATGCTAATAGACATATACCTGTCTGGTTTTATGACTACACCTATTCACTTTATAACACATTTCAGATAAACAATTATCGATTAAACCTCACTTATTTGAAGTATTTTAATTTTTCTGCACTTTATTAATATTTTCACAATTTTTGCACATACACTTGGCACTTTATTAATACCATCAGATAATCGCTTTTAGCTTTTTAGCGCTCCTGATTAATTTAACTATTTTTGTTGATTCTTCAAACCTTTGAAAGGGACCCTAAGGTAACTCAGGAGTTTAGTGATTACACTCTGCGCTTATTAGTTCTTATTATAAATGTTACTTTCAGCTTGCAACAATTTACTTTCAGTGGCGTTTGTGCGTGAGCGAAAGTGCAAAATAGCATGCTTCTTGTGATCTGGCCCAGAATAAGTTAAAGTGGTCATCAATTTTTAGCATTGTGAATTAGTTATTACTAATCTATGTTTGATAATTATTGAAACCGAATATATATTAAAATAATGAGATTTATATTTACTACATAGCTGTGCTTCTTCCGTCCCCTCTATTTTCAACTTTTTAAGTTCAGTGACATAGAGAGCAGTGCCACCCACTCCCTAAGTAGACATCAATGCACAATCACAATCGGCTAGATTTAGAGTTCTGCAACCAAAGGGGTGCGTTAGCTACGCATGTATTTTTTCCCCCGCACCTTTTAAATACTGCTGGTATTTAGAGTTCTCTGAAGGGCTGCGTTAGGCTCCAAAAAAGGAGCGTAGAGCATAATTTACCGCCACTTTAACTGTAAATACTAGCAGTGCTTACGGACGCGGCCAGCTTCAAAAACGTGCTCGTGCACGATTCCCCCATAGGAAACAATGGGGCAGTTTGAGCTGAAAAAAAACCTAACACCTGCAAAAAAGCAGCGTTCAGCTCTTAACGCAGCCCCATTGTTTCCTATGGGGAAACACTTCCTAAGTCTGCACCTAACAACCTAACATGTTCCCCGAGTCTAAACACCCCTAACCTTACACTTATTAACCCCTAATCTACCGCCCCGCTATCGCTGACCGCTGCATATTATTTTTAACCCCTAATCTGCCGCTCCGTACACCGCCGCAACCTACGTTATCCCTATGTACCCCTAATCTGCTGCCCCTAACACCGCTGACCCCTATATTATATTTATTAACCCCTAATCTGCCACCCCCAACGTCGCTGCCACCTACCTACCATTATTAACCCCTAATCTGCCGACCGGACCTCACCGCTACTATAATTTTAATCTAACGAAATAAAATAAATCTTATTAAATAAATTATTCCTATTTAAAGCTAAATACTTACCTGTAAAATAAACCCTAATATGGTTACAATATAAATAATAATTATATTGTAGCTATTTTAGGATTAATATTTATTTTACAGGCAACTTTGTATTTATTTCAACCAGGTACAATAGCTATTAAATAGTTAATAACTATTTAATAGTTACCTAGTTAAAATAATTACAAAATTACCTGTAAAATAAATCCTAACCTAAGTTACAATTAAACCTAACACTACACTATCAATAAATAAATTTAAAAAACTATCTACTATTATCTACAATTATATCAACTATACTAAATTACAAAAAAAAACACTAAATTACAAAAAAACAAACACAAAATTACAAAAAATAAAAAAAGATTACAAGAATTTTAAACTAATTACACCTACTCTAAGCCCCCTAAAAAAATAACAAAGCCCCCCAAAATAAAAAAATGCCCTACCCTATTCTAAAATAAAAATTGTAAAGCTCTTTTACCTTACCAGCCCTTAAAAGGGCCTTTTGTGGGGCATGCCCCAAAGAATTCTGCTCTTTTGCCTGTAAAAAAAACATACAATACCCCCCCAACATTACAACCCACCACCCACATACCCCTAATCTAACCCAAACCCCCCTTAAATAAACCTAACACTAAGCCCCTGAAGATCTCCCTACCTTGTCTTCACCACGCCGGGTATCACCAATCTGTCCAGAAGAGGGTCCGAAGTCTTCATCCTATCCGGCAAGAAGAGCTCCTCCAGAGGGTCCAAAGTCTTCATCCTATCCGGGCAGAAGAGGAGATCCGGACCGGCAGACATCTTCATCCAGGCGGCATCTTCTTTCTTCTTCCATCCGGCGTGGAGCGGGACCATCTTCAAGCAGCTGATGCGGAGCCATCCTTCTTCACCGACGGACTAACGACGAATGAAGGTTCCTTTAAGGGACGTCATCCAAGATGGCGTCCCTCAAATTCCGATTGGCTGATTTTTGTGATTTTTGTGATTATGTAGAAGAAACAAACTTACTATAAAATATGTACTACTCTTTTGAAATTCAAACTTAAGTGTTATTTCATTGTCTTTTTATAATCCATTTGTTAATGGTCCTTTAAAGGGATATGAAAAAGTTGGTTTTATTGTTGTTATAGAAAAAGCACTATGAGGTGGTCTATACTTAAAGGGACATGGAACCCCAACATTTTCTTTCATGATTCGGATACAGCATTGTTTCTCAAACGCGGTCCTCAAGTACCCTAAACAGGCCAGGTTTTTTTTATTATAGCTGAACTAGTGCTCAGGTGAAATAATCAGCTGATGGGTAAGAGCAGGTTAGTAACCACAGTGTTACTGATCAGCTCATTACTTCACCTGTGCACTGGTTCAGCTGTAATGAAATCCTGGCCTGTTAGGGTTACTTGAGGACCCCGGTTGAGAAACACTGGGGTACAGCATACAATTTTAAACAACTTTCCAATTTACTTTTATTATCTAATTTGCTTCATTCTCTTGTTATCACTTGATGAAGAAAAAGCAATGCACATAGGTGAACCATTAACATGAGATATATATGTCAAGCCACCAATCAGAAGCTCCTGAGTTTACCTATGAATCCTTTTCAACAAAGGATATCAAGACAGCAAAATAATTTAGATAGAAGGAAATTGGAAAGTTGTTAAAAATGCATACTCTATGTGAATCATGAAAGAAAAAATGAGTGTTTCATGTCGCTTTAATAGAAATGATTGCAAAATGTATTGTTCATGATTTTAAATGGATTTTTCCTTTTATTTCTTTTTTTTTTAAACTTTATTTATTCAGTGATCATTATTTCCTTTTACAGCCCTACAATGAGGCTGGGGCCTCTGCAGGAAGACATTAATAACTTTTTGTTATACAACTTCTAGAATAACATGAGCTGGTTAAGTATTGAGTGAATACTAGATACACAGGGAGTTAGATTTGCCCATGCTCAGAACAGACAGAATGCAACCTAAGTTGCCAAGATGTCAGCACTCTTATTTCCCAAATGCATGGGCTACTACACTGAGAAGTGCTCATTTTGCAAGAAAACAAGTACGTTTTTCCTGATTTTTTTTTTTATTGTTTTTGTTTTTACATAATCTGTTTCTTTTTATGTTTACTTTGATTTAACTTTGTTGTTATTACTAAAAGGAGCATTGCTTAATATCCCTTTAAGTACTGCAATGACAGTGAGCTTCAGATTATATGTTTTCATTACAGATTTTTTTGGCATGGTGAAGATAATGGTGGAGTCTGTGTGATTTGAGTTACAATTGAGTTGGTTGATCAGATTTGGTTAGCACAGTGCTCTATGTGGAAGAATCAGGACTGGGTGTGATGGGGTTGTATATGGGTGTTTTGGGTGGAGGTGTCTGTGCAATGACATAGAGCCAACACATTTTTAGTTAAATTCTTTTTATTAATTGTTAAACAGGGAGTGTTACAAAAGAAAAAAAAAAGGAAATGATACAAGATCATACATTGCATGTTTTACAATTTCTGTATAGTCTGTCCTCCTCCATGAACGAAACCCTATTCATTAATCATAGTCATAGAGAGAGGAAGGAATGACATAGTGTAACAAGTTTTTCAGTGTAAAACAAAGTGAGACTAAAAGAAAATAAATAAAAATTAAAAAGGTAATAATAAGGAAAAAAAAAAAAAAAAAAAAAAAAAGGGGGGGGGGGGGGGGAAGGGGGAAAAGTTGTCCGGGCCCGGGGGGGGTCTATCTAATTAGGGGTAAGATCTAATATAACAGAGCTAGTCAGTAATATTTCGTTTGTATTCGTCCCAGATATACTGAAGGGCCGTAAAGTTGTCGGTAATACCTCTCTTATAGGCAGAGTATTCCTCAAGTTCTAGTAATTCTGATACTTTATCACGCCAGTTGGTTAGTGTAGGGATATCTCTTGTCCTCCACAGTTTAGCTATTAACAATTTTACACTGTTCGTAAAGATACGAAAAAGAGGGGTTAAGGACCTGCAGGGCAATTTGGTGGATTTATTCAAAAGCCAGATCAGAGGGTCAGGTGGGATCGAGATTTGAAAAATAGTTTCGATTTCATGTATGACCTCATACCAGTAGTGGTTCAGACGTGAGCACCACCACCACATGTGGCCCATCCCGCTGCCCACATGCCCGCACCTCCAGCACCTGTCGCTTGTAGATGAGAACAGGCGGTGGAGTCTGCGGGGGGTTAGGTACCAGCAGTGTAAGATTTTGTAATTGGTCTCTATAATGGATGAAGAGACAGATGATCTTTTTGTGTTTAAGAATATGTTGACTGCCACCTGTGGAAGAATTATTTTCCCTAGTTCTCTTTCCCACATCTCGATGGAGTAGGGGAGATTTCCCGGGGGAGGTTGAAGAAGGATTTTATATATCATAGATAGGGAGTGCCTGGTTGGTGTGTTAGTCAGGTATAATTTCTCTAAGTTAGTAGGAGTGCGGGTCAGGTTATTTTTATTGCTGTGGGTAGAGATGTAGTTATGAACGCGTCTATAAGTAAACCAGTTTTTCGCCCAGTCAAATCCCTTGTCTATTAGCTGTTTTTGTGTGCACAAGACCTCGTTGGTAGTTATGTCATAGGCAGAAATATCTTTTATTACCATATCCAATGGTGGTGGAGCCCTTGGGTATGTCAGGGAGAACTCTGGGTTATATGTTAAGGACGTCAAGGGACTAGGAATAGACGAAAGGAGAGGGTGATGCATGTTTGTCATTCTCCAGATCTGAGCGGTCTCCTTAATAATAGGGTTAGGAATTCGTCTAATTGTCACGTTAAGGTCTGGGCGCCAGCAAAGGCTCGGGAGGGGAATGTCTGGGGACAACTGTCTCTCTAAGCGAACCCACCGTCTCTGGGATGTCCCCACTCTCCAGTCGAGGATCCTCTGCAGGTAAATGGCGTTTCTGTACTCGTGAAGGTTGGGCACACTTAGTCCCCCCTGTGGTTTCAATAGAAACATTGTGTCTCTATTGATTCCTGGAGGTTTATTATCCCAGATGAAGGTGCCAAACAGGTTTTGTATTTGGGTTATGTATTTAGGGTGTATGGGGATTGGGAGAGCCCCCATGATATAAAGTAATCTCGGGAAAGTATTCATCTTTATTGTGTTTATCCGACCCCACCAAGAGAGCTTTTTTGCCTTCCAGGAGGATAGGTCGCGCATTATTGTGGTTTTGAGAGGGATAAAGTTATCACGGAATAGCGCGTCGAATGAGCGAGAGAGGTTGATGCCCAGGTATTTTAAGGTGCCTCTGCACCATCTAAGAGGGCAATCCCGTTTGATGAATTCCACCGAGCTGGGCGGGAGGCCAATGTCTAGGATCTCAGACTTGTTGTGGTTTATGAGAAAGTCCGCTAGATCTTGGAAAGTAGAGAGTTCCGATAGGAGAGCGGGGATCGAGGTTTCGGGGTTGGTAAGGGTAAGTAGAATGTCGTCCGCGAATAGGGACAGTTTATAAGTGTCCTGAGCTATGGATATTCCAGTTATATCTGTATTGTTTCTGATTTTAGAGGCCAATGTTTCAATAAATAGTGCGAATAATAAGGGGGAGAGAGGGCAGCCCTGACGAGTGCCATTCTTTATTGCTATTGGGGGGGATAGGGAACCGTTAAGTATGATACTAGCGCTAGGAGAATTATATAATGAAAATATTCTCTTTAAGGTGATTGGGCCAAAGCCGAAGGCTTCAAGAGATGATCGAAGGAAGGACCAGTTGACCCGATCGAAAGCCTTTTCCGCGTCTGTGGAGACTATTACCGCAGGGAATTTATTTTGGGAGATATACCAAATCAGTTGTATGTTTCGAACAGTATTGTCCCTTGCCTCACGGCCAGGGACAAAACCTACTTGATCATTGTGGATGAGGTTAGGGAGGAGACGGTTTACACGATTAGCGATAATTTTCGCGAAAATCTTTAAGTCCGAGTTAATTAGTGAGATCGGGCGATAATTCGATATTGTATCTGGGGACTTGTTAGGCTTAGGGATGACCGAGATATGGGCCCGGAGGGAAGTGGGGTGGAAGTCTTTTTCTCCATCTACACTGCAGAAGTATCTTAAAAGGTATGGAGAAAGCAATTCCTTGAATTGGATATAGTATGAGTTTCCGAATCCGTCAGGGCCAGGGGTCTTTCCTGGGGGGAGAGAGGAGATAACTCCAATGATTTCCTCTTCATTAAATGGGTTATCTAATTCGTCTCTCTGTTCATTAGTTAGTTTTGGGAGGTTTAGGCTGGAGAGATAGTCGTTAATGTCTTCCTGGGAAGGGGGATCTCTGTCGCGTCTGATATTATAGAGGTTATCGTAATAGTCTTTAAAAGCTAATAAGATGTCAGAGGTCGAGTGTTTAGTAGAACCATCAGTTCCCTGAATACCCATTATGTGTCGTCTGTTATTTCTTCTTTTAAGTTGGCGAGCAAGCATTCTACCCTGCTTGTTTGCTCCCTCGTAATATATCTTTCTAAGAAATAGGGCTTTTTGTTTGGCCTGAGTACCCAAAAGGAGATTAAGTTGTTGGCGTTTGTGTGTAATGCTTTCTAGGAGGGAGGAGCTTGTGGGGAACGTTTTGTGTGCTTCTTGAAGTTTAGCGAGATCAATTAGAAGTGAGTTAAGATAAGTCTGTTGTTGTTTCTTCTTAGCGGCTTTGAGAGCTATCAGTTCGCCTCTGATGACGCATTTATGTGCGTTCCATATACTATGAATGTCTACGTCAGTAGTGTCATTGTCTCTAAAGTAGTCTACTAGAGCCTTTTGTATTTGAGCGTAGGTCACTGGGTCTCTAAGCATGGAGTCGTCAAATTTCCAGTTAGGTGGAGAGGGAGAGGAAGGGGACCAGTTAAATTGACAGCTGATCATTGCATGGTCAGACCAGGTCAATGGGTGAATTTCTGTTTTCGTAATATGTGACAAGTTGGATACGTCTGTAAAAATGTAGTCGATTCTAGTGTAAAGTCGATGTGGGTTGGAATAGAACGTGTAGTCCCTGACGTCGGGGTGTTGGAGTCTCCAAGTGTCGTGTAACGTGAGCTGAAATAGGGATTGTTGGATATGTTTCAAGGTTTTATTAGGTACTGAGGATGTACCTGTCGAGCAATCAAGGGGTGGGTGAAGTGCTAAGTTAAAGTCTCCCCCCAGGACCATGTTGCCTTTAGCTACCTCCAAAATTTTCTTACTAAGCGTATTGAAGAAGGGAGCAGGGTTGACATTGGGGGCATATAGATTCACCAATGTAATTGGCTTGTGGAATAGGGAGCCGACTAAAATAATATACCTCCCCTCGTTGTCTTTGTGTATGGAAGAGATTTGAAGTGGGAGATGTCTGCTCAGTAGAATTCCCACCCCGTTATGTTTGGTTGTGTGAGAAGAGAGATATACCTCACCATACTTCTGCAAGCTAGACTTGGGTTCTCGACCCCTCTTAAAGTGAGTCTCTTGAATGAAAAGGATATCTCCTCTATTCCGTTTATAATCTCTTAGGGCCATGGATCTTTTTTGTGGGCTGTTAAAACCCTTTACATTATGGGAGATTAGCTTAATTTGAGTTCGTGTAGTATCCATTAATTTAAAAGGGGAGATGAGTAGGTTATCAATAGTGGGCTGATCTTATTAGTGTGAAAGAGTGCCTTCCCCCGGACCGGACAAAAATGAACTAAAAAACATACATAACCGTTGAACTTTAAGAACAAAACAGGAAACAACAAGCAATAAAAGACATGAGCATAATAAACTTGTAACAGTGTATTGACAAATCTATACACTTTGCCAAGGGGGGGAAAGACCGATACCAGTCAATGTCTCAGGATATGGAAATACAGTAATAAGCAGGACAATAAACTAGGAAGAGAGGAGCACATTCCCATATATAGAAAGGAGTAAGTTAACTAAGAGGTACTTAATGAAATAGTGTAAATTATGTTGAATGATTTAACCTCGGGTAGGGGATTATACTTATGAAGTAGTAGAAAATGTACTGGGCCCGGTTAAGATGGGAGTAGGGGGCTCGGTGTAGTTAAAGCACACAGGTGTGTGCTTTAAAGAAAATTCTAAATTATTAGCCTATAGTAGGGGGGCACAGTACAATTTATTGGATAGATGATTCTCCTCTATATACTGTTAAGCACAGAGAACATCATTACCTGGAGCTCTATGAGAGTTTAAAACTTTTAACTAAATTTGTTACAGTGCTGAGATAGAAGGGCTTTGTTTCTCCTTTTCGCCTAGGTCTATTAACTGGGGCTGTAGGAGTTAACACTAGAGAGTCTATGGAACCATAAAGTAGTAAATCTCTAGATAGTCTGAAGAAAACTGGGGTGTGCCTTGGGCTATTGAAACCCAGGAGGTTAAGTACGGGGCAGACTGAGGTTGTACCAAAATCAGATTGTTAGATAACTATCTATGTGTGTTACACTTGGGTGTGAGAGTGCCCCATAAGGTATGGAAGCCGGTAATAACGTCCTCTGCATCAGATTCAATACCTATCTCTACAGCAAACCCCAGCCAACTAATAGGTAAACATTATTAGATGAAAACACTAAGTAGAACTATCAGTTATTAACACTTAACAATTGTAACACATACATATCTATACGTTACCACTATATGTATTGTCCTTACAACATCGCCTCTGCCAGGAAAGCAGCAGAGGTAGAACATGGGCAACAACCCAAGAAGTCTAGGGGGGGTGAGGTACATGTTGCGGGGACAAGAGAGATATAAGGAGTTGTCCTGAGAGAATGATCACTTTGTAGTAGAGCTGGTTGGGTTGATGTCAGTCTTCCTCCTTTTAGGCTGGACTATGGACCACTGGGGCCTCTGAGCTTCCAATCCGGAAGGGCCCGGTTCAGGTGCTGCTGAAGAAGTGGTAAGGATTGGTTCTTTGGGTGGGTTGAAGTGGATGTTAAGCGATCTTGATAGGAGGTCTAGATCATTATAGTCCTTGTAGGTGAGTTGAGATCCATTATGGTTAACGATTAGGCTGAATGGGTAGCCCCATCTGTACTTTATGTGGTGTTCTTGAAGTGTGCTGGTAATGAATTTAATTTCTTTACGTCTTTGTATTGTGAGTGGACTTAGATCTTGATAGACCTGCAATGAGTGCCCCCGGAAGGTTATAGATTGACGTGTTCTTGCCGCTTGCCATATGGACTCTTTGTCGGTAAAGCGTAGAAATCTAATTATGACATCCCGTGGAGGTAGGGGGGGTTTTGGCATAGGACGTAGAGCCCTGTGGGCCCTGTCGATGTCTTCGTTGGGCAATGGAGGAGAGTTAGGGAGCAGGTATTGAAAGAATTCAATAAGATAGTCTCTTAGATGGTCAGCAGGGACCTCCTCAGGGATGCCTCGGATCCGCAGGTTATTCCTGCGTCCCCGGTTATCTAGATCCTCCACTTTATCTTGTAGAGATTGCGTCATGGAGTCCTGGATAGATAACTGTTGTGTATTGGCGCTGACCAAGTTGTTAAGGGATTCCTGACCTTCTTCCAGGTAGTCAATTCTGGCTCCCATCTCATTCAGGTCTCTTTTTAGGTCGCGCATTTCATCTCTAATAAAAGATTTAAGAGACTCTAGATCTGACTTAGAAGGGAGGGATGCAAGTTTAGCCTGTATGGCTTGTAATGAGTCTTGTTGAGAGATTGAAGTTTCAGAGGATCTGTGTGTGTCCATGGTCTCAGGTGTATCGTTAGTGGCCGCGGCTGCAGGGTCTGGGGTTTGAAAAAATGAGGACACTGAGGGGGTTTGAGATTGGGGCTTCCCTGGTTTGTCTGTTTTATTCCCTTTTTTGGGGGTCATCGTATTTCCTTTAGGCATATGAAAGGGTGTTGCTGTATGATTTAAGGTCCCTGAGATATAAAACTTTAATCCTCAAACTAGGTGCGGTATGCCTAATATAAATGCTTCTTTATTGCGAGTGGAAGCTATAGTGTGGTTTATGGGAAGATTTTGGTCTCCTCTTATAGTTAGGGTAAGTCAGGATCTGTAATTAGTTAGTGCCTGTAATTTTGTGAACAGCCGTGTTTAGATGGCACTGAGTGTTTTAGGCACTAGCTGGGGCAAGCAGGTGGAGTGTTGCCAGTGTCAGCCATGCCGTGTGGTGGAGGTCCTGATCAGAGCGCACAACTCGCTCAGCAGCCCCGGGCGAGTGGGGTTAGTCCTGATCCTGGTGAGGAACTGAAGCACACAGGAGCGTGTCACATTTGTGAGCAGATTCTGTATTTGAAGCCTGGCGGTGCTCCGGCAAGCAGCGGTAAGGGGCCGTTCCGGTGGTGATGTAGGCCTCCAGGTCACGTGGATGAGAGGACAGTTATGGGCGCTACAGGCACACAGGCTTTGAGTAGCGGCCCCTTGTCGGGTTAGCGGTAGGATCGCAGCTGTAGTTGGTGAGTCTGTGTTAGTGGTGGGGTATATCAGGCTCGGGTTGCAGAAGTGACTCAAAAGGCAGCAAGGTGGATGGAGGTCGCGGCGATGCCGCGATGAGGGTGTAGTAGTGAGGCCGCAGTCACGGGAGGTACAGGCACCAGTACCGGCTTCTGAAATGTTAGCGTAAGTGTGCAGGGCAACCTCCTTTGGCAGAAAAGTGGCTTTTAGGGATATTTTGCAAGCAAAACCTGCATGTTATTAATGCTGAGACTGAAGGTATCTACGGAGCAAACTTAAACTGCGGCCATGTTCCAGCACGGCTTGGCTCCGCCCCCAGAGCCAACACATTTTTATCTTAAATGTGACTTTTCAGTGAGAAATTGCTTTCTGCTTGGTGTTATGTGAAAAAAGGAGTGAATTATGACAAGTAATAAAGTTAAAGAGAAAACTGACCACAATTACACATTTACTTTAACTTCAAAATGTATTTTCCTATAAAACATTTAATTATGCATACTAAATATACATTTAAATTTTAACATCATTATATGCAGTGGGAAATTTAAATTTAATTGGCAAAACAAATTAGCTTTATGACCATCATCTTTTATGTATTTGTTCATTTAAGAAAACAATTTAAAATCTTTGTTTAAAGTTTTTTTTGTTTTGTTTTTTTGTTTGATTTTTGTTTTTTTGCACCTAAAAATTCATATTCTAAAATGTGTTTTTTTCTTTTAAATAGATGTCCTGAATAAAACTTTTTTTTTTTTCATGTTGGTATAGATATATCTCTATCTACAGAGTTGTTAGAGTTTATGATTTGTATTATTATCATTTAATTGTATAGTTCCACACAATTCTGTAGTGTGGAGGTCCATATAAGCCACTGAATAGGAAAGAGATTCTCAAAAACATACATTTCCTGTTATTTTAAAAATCAGCTATAATAAACACCTAGTAAACAAACATACAAGTAAATGGGATAAAAGTAGTGGTTTTCTGCTTCTTTTTCAGCAGTTTAATGACTCTTTAAAACAATCATTGAACTGAACTTGCAATTCACTCATTGTTATACATATAATTTATTGAATAACATTATAATCAAATCTGCTATCTACATAATCATTTCAATGCCCACGTTATAGTAACATTTGAAAATAACAAAAACATATAATTAACACAACCAAATATGTAAAATCTTTAGTTTATTGTCCCTTCCATAAAAACCTCTTCACCATTTTATATAAACATTAAAAGACTTAAAAAAAGAAAACGAACCTTGTTTCAATTTGCTTATGCCATTAAAAAACTCTGCTAAATATTGCTTTTATAAATACACTTTTAGGTGACTCATTTGTTTTTCTATGTAATTGTAGACTCTTTTTAACCATCACTTTACTATAGTAAGATTTTATTTCTTGCCACAAATTGCAGTTTCTAATGCCTGAGAAGCAACATTTGGTATGCACATATGGTAATAAAAATAGAATTGGATTTCCCAGTTGTAAACTGAGTGAGGACTTGGACAATGTTAAGCAATGTTGACTTTTTTTTTATTTTTTACAAAGTTCATTTTCTTGGCCAGTGGTTTGTTCCGTCTGACACATTGGATTTTTTTCAAGACAAATGAAAAACACAGCAGAGCAAAGAGAATTGTATAGCAGAAAATGTTCTTGGCTTAAGTCATTTGCCATTGGCTAGAACACGTACTTGTAAAACGTTTGTGAATGTATTAGTAAATGGTTTATTTTTCTTTTATCTTGCCAAAAAAGCTGTATAAATTAATTTTGAATGCTTAATTCAAATGGCTGTTTTAACAGAGAAAAGTGTTTTGTACATATTGCAAAGGTTTGTGTCTTTACATCCATTTCAAACATTAAAGGGACATAAATCTTCTCTAGAAGATTTATGACATCAAGCCATATATGCCTTCCTGTAGCAGCATGCTGGTATCTACAATATGTTGCATTTAAAGTATATAATTTGCCACAGTGATTCTATACTTAGTGACTGTAATTTTTGACAGTTACTGCACTGTTGCTGGATTCCTCACATGTATACATCCAGCAACAGCATGAGAGAAATGCTCATCTCAGCATGTCTCATGTTATGGAGGCACCCCAGATCTTTGCACTAATAGACCTTTGATCACAGGGACACAATGCATACTGCTATATTGTGAGGCATGCAGAAATAGTTTGGTCTCGCTGCTGTCAGCAAGACCACCTCTTATAGAGCACAGAACATGAGGGCCATACAGCCTAAAAGACAAATGCCACTATTAAGGGTTTAAGGGAAATAAAAGGAAATTATTAATTTCACAAATGCCATGTATTAAAATGAATGGTTAAAGCCTGCATTTACACATAAAAGGCAGTAATAATTATTACTCTAACACTCCCTCTGAATTTTGAAAACCCTGTTTCTTATATACTGTATATTTTTACATTTGATTAGATTTGGCTGTTTGTTTGTTTTTACAAACAGTTTTGTAATTGACATGGCTTAGGAAATTAGGCTGCCCTACACATGGTTCTGCACCAGCGCAGAACACAGCACATTAGCCAATCAGGATGAGTTAATATACATAGTCACCTCTTATGTGTTCTTAAGTCAGCTAACCTGCCTAATTATTTAACTTAAAAGTGATAGAGGGTGAGTCTGCCCTCTGCTGACTTCTACTGATGCCTGTACTCCATTGTTCCTTGCTACTAAAGAATTAATCCCTGCTGTAAAACAGAAAAAATCTAGATATAATGTTTTCTATAGTGGGATAGCACACAGAACTATGTTTTGACTATCTTAATCAGGAGAAAAAAAACAAAAAAAGAAAAGAAGAAGAGCATAATAAATTTCTTAACCCTACACAGGAGACACAAGCAATAAACAGTAAGCTACTATTTGTAGCTATATACATAAAGCAATAACAAGAGCATAAAATTAACAATATACAGGGTTTCCCCTTCAATGTTATTGCACAAACTAACCCTTAACCAATTTACAATTTAACTGATATCCTAAAAACCGAAAATTTGCAATGGTAGTACTGTTAACAGATTTCGCTTGTGATACACACAATAAGAAAAAAAAGCAAAAAAAGTTCCTTCTATTCAGGACAATTAAATTGCAAAGTCCAATTTAGATGAGGAGAACAAAAAAACACAAACAATCCTCTGAAGCCTTTATTCCAATAACCTTTTGGTTCCAAGTATGAGTTTAAAACATAAAAGAATTTAGTGCACACACTTATATACACAATTTGAGGCACTAATTGGGAGCGGATCATAATTTTGGGTCTGCATAAGGTTCCTTCTTTGTTCTCAAAGAATTAAAGGGAATTATTTTATTATCTCACAGTAATCACTATCTCTCGTGATAGCCAGACCTGGAGTGTAAACTAGGTGCTGGCAGGTTGTTGTTTTTTTTTTTCATTTTTCTTCGATATTTTGTGTTTTGTTATTTTTGTGGTTTTTGGTTTATTTTTTATCACATTGTATGGATAAGTTTGTATCAAAGGTTAGAGTCAGTTCTCCAAAGATGCCTGTAAAGCTGAAGGAGAAAAAAGCCAAAATGGCCGACACTAGTATAGATGTAGTGTCAGATGTTAGCCCTCCAGGTATTGACACTCAGGCCCTGATGGAACAACTTACAGCTCTCTTCTCTCCCCAGTTTGAGATGATTAAGCAGGAGCTAGGAGTTATAGCAACAGAATTAGGGGTACTCTCTTCTGAAGTTAAGCATTTTTCTGCCAGGATGTTGGAGGCAGAGAACAGAATCTCGCTATTAGAAGATCAGGTAAATACTCAAGAGATTACATCCCAGAGTCAGGAGGCCAGAATTAACAGTATGCAATTGCGTCTGGAGGATCTTGAACATCGCTCCAGACACAATAACATCAGGATTATTGGCCTGCCGGAGTCTCCCGAGTTTGATGACATTGGTAAATTTATGTCTATTACCTTACCACAAGCCCTGAATATGTCAGCCCAGTCCCTCCCACTAATAGTTGAAAGGGCACACAGAGTTGGTTATTAGAGAACTGTAGAGTCTGGATCTGTTCGACCTAGAATGGTAATCTGCAAATTCTTGAAATTTCAGGATAAAGTTGAAATGTTAAAAAGGTATAAAAACTCCAGCCCTCTATCATTTGATAATAACAAGATCCTCTTATTTCAGGATTACTCTGCGGAAACTTCCTCTAAGAGAAAAGGGATGGCGCCATACTGTACACAGTTAATAAATAGGGGGTTAAATGCACGGTTGCTCTATCTGGCCAGAATTGTAGTAGAAGAGGGGGGTACAAGGCACACTTTTAGTCAAATAGATGAAGTCAAAAACTTTATTAAAACATATAAAGGTAATCCAGAGCAGTTATCCAATTTGGCTAGGAGCACGCTGTGAAATGGATTGTTGTGAATTGTAGGGTTATGTGATGCTAAGGAATTATGTTAAAGCACAATTACCTGATTGCTTATGTGGTTTTGTTTCAATTTTTTTCTGCTGTATTGATGTTTTTATTGAATGTTCATTTATGCTTCCAATTTATCAGTTTTTCTGTTTTTTTCCTTGGGTTTCCTTTTTTTTTTTTTTTTTTTTTTTGTTTTGTTTTTATAAATTTAAGAAGGTAAAGGGATGACAGCGGAAGGCTTTAAAATCATATCATGGAATGTGGTGCGGATTTCCTCCCCTGCAAAGCGCAAGACGATTATTAAGATCCTGGCCAAGCAAAAACCTGATTTAGTTTGCTTACAGGAAACGCACTTAAATAAGCAAGAAGCTGATAAGCTTAAGGTTAAATGGGTTGGGGAGGTAATTTCTACGTTTGGGTCCACCAAGAAAGCAGGTGTAGCAATATTAATTCACAAAAATTTTGAATACAAGATTATTAAGACAGAAATAGATATAGCAGCTAGATTTATTTTCCTCCAGATTAGTATTGAGGGGACGGTATTTACACTCTGCAATGTTTACGGTCCTAATAAATTCTCCACTAAATTTTGGGAGAAAATTAAAGCAAAATATTTCCATTTAAATCTGAGAACCTAGTGTTATGTGGGGACTTTAACATGACCTTACATCCAATATTAGACCGTTTTTCCAAAATAAATATGTCAGTTTATAAGAAAGAGGCCAAATATTTTAAACATTTTTGTCAAAAATTAAATTTGGTTGATATATGGCAGATTCAAAATCCTGATATAAAGAAATTCACGTGTGAATCCAAAGCTCACAGGACCTTCTCAAGAATCGACCTGTTCTTGGTCTCGGAGGCTGTATCTATCTGGAAATTGGAAGCAGAAATTGGACAGATTTTGATTTCAGATCATGCAACTATTTCATTATCTTTACCTCCTTGTGGGAAGAGCAAAGCTAGCAATTCAGTGTTTTCTTTTCCCAGATATTTACACTCAGATGCTAGATTTTGCTCTTGGATCAGGCAAAAGTGGTTGGAATTTAAGAGATTTAACGATAGTTATAGAAACAAGATAGAAATATTTTGGGAGGCATTAAAAGCCTTGTTGCGGGGGGGAGATTATAGCATATATGAAAAAGCGGGACAAGATGGCGAAGGCAAGGGAAACCCAATTATCTAATAAGGTAAAGAATGCGTACAGGAACCTCCAGTTAGATCCCTCTATGTCTAATTGGGATACATATTCAGAATGGAGAAGGGAGAGAGATTTTTTTTAAAACAAAGATCACAGGAGAAGGAAATAAGAATAAATAGATATTACAGGGGAATTAATGGGAGTTCGGCGAAATATCTAGCAAAACTGACTAGAAGTAGAAAGAAAAAAAACTTCATCACAGCTATAAAGTATAAGGGTCTAAGATATATGGATACTAAAGAAGTCGGTGAGGTTTTTTTTAATTATTATCAACAATTATATGCTTCGGTCGATATAAACCACCATAATCAAGAGCTATTTTGGTCTAAGATTAAGACTCCCAAGGTACAATCAGAAGAATTGGTCTTATTGAATGATCCTATTACAATTCCAGAGATCAGCAAGGCGATTGATCAATTAAAACTGAACAAAGCAGCAGGCCCAGATGGGATCCCTGCAGAATTCTATAAGTCTTTGAAAGAAGATTTGCTTGTGGTATTACAGGACGTATTCAATACGTATTATTCTATTGAAAAACCTATCTCAGTGTACTTTTCTGCTGCAAATATTTCCCTTATCCATAAAAAAGGTAAAGATCCAGAGGATCCTGCCTCCTGCAGACCGATTTCGGTATTAAACACTGATTATAAGATAGTAACGGCCATTATTTCTGCTAGGTTATCGCAGTGCTTACAGGATCTGATACATCCGGATCAATCGGGATTCATGACCTCTAGGAACCCAATAAAGAATTTTCGTAAAGTTGTGGTTTTCCTAGATTATGCATGGAATATTAACCAAAATGATAGGAGACAAGAGACACTGGATAGGGCGGTGCTTACATTAGATGCAGCTAAAGCATTCAACTCTATTGTCTGGGACCACTTATTTCGCTCTCTTGATGGATTTGGGTTTAAGGGAAATTTTGTTCAGTTTGTCAATAGAATCTATACAAAACCTATTTCACATCTGTTTATTAATAGAGTGTGTTCTCCACCATAGTTTTGCAACGGGGGACCAGACAGGGTTGTCCGTTATCACCATTATTGTTTAATGTCGCTCTGGAACCCTTTGCAGTTAGGCTCAGGGAGAGTTTATCAGGTATCTCATTTGGCTCTCAGAGGTTAAAAGTATTGTTATACGCTGATGACATACTCGTCTTTATGGAGAATCTCCATCAATCTATCCCAACCTTGAAGAGTTCGGTTCATTTTCAGGGTACAGAGTCAATGCCGATAAAAGTGAATTAATGCTAGTAGGTAAATCGGTTATCTCTGCGGTTAAAACCCCATTTAAAACGGTTGATGCTATTAAATATCTTGGACTAGTATTACATAAGAACCCTAAGCGGGTTATATTTCATTATTGCAAAAAATCAAACGCGACTTACAATTATGGGCTTCATTCCCACTCGTGATTACCGCGAGGGTAAATCTAATTAAAACAATAATTTTCCCTCGCCTTCTCTACCCACTTCAAAATTTGCCATTATTTATATCAAATAAGGATATTAAGGAATTATATGGTTATATCTCTAAATTTCTGTGGAAAGACAAAAAACACTGTATAGCTCTTACGAAATTAATGCAGAAGTCTTCTTCTATCGAGTGTTAGTAACTATTGAGTGTTAGTAACTATCAAGTGTTAGACGTGGAATCCTTTTTCCATTTGTTTGATCTGCCAAGGGCTAACCTCTTTGCATACTTTCAGATTCAACATTTTATCTCTGCCCAAGAGTGGGTGTTTCCTTTGTCAGCTGCGTGGTCAGAAGTTAGAGTTATTATTCAAAAATTTACGAGGCGTGACACTTCGGTTTCATTGATTTATGACATTATGTTATCTAAACAAAGTCAAGTATATGTAAATAAGATTTGTAGTTTCTGGTCCACTTTGGTTTCTGATATAGATTATGAGACCATAGAACAGAGTTTTTCTATGTTGAAAAAATGTAAAGTTCCTGTCAGCTGGAAAGAATCTCACACGAAGTTAATCAATAATTTCTATTTACATCCGCTGAAGATAGCTAAATTTTATCCAGCTAGATCAAGCAGATTTTTACTGCATATGTTTTGGTTTTGTCCCAAGATTAATCAACTCTGGCTGAAGATGACCTATTGGTTTAATACACACCTTAAGATCTCGGTTAATTTGAAACCATGAGATATTGTTTTTTTTAATCCCAATGCCAAATATGAGTGATGATTATTGGGTTAGTACTGTTAATACTATTATTTTGACTGTCAGGTATCTCATATTAAAATATTGGATATCGAACAGAGCTCCGGGGTTTAATGAGGCTATGAAAGTTATTCAAGAACAGATAATCTTTGAAGCCTATTATTTGCAAGATGCCTCAGACAGGAGGGTTAAAAATTTCCTTGTAGCATGGTGCCCATTTATTAAGTCCTATCCCCTTCCCATACAGAAACAGATTTGCTTCCCGTTTCTTTCATCCGTGAGTTTTATAGAATTAGTATTATTAGGCTTATTCCCTACCTCATGGATTGATAGCAGACAGGATAATATGGCATAAACCAGGTGTTGTTTTTTTTTTTTCTCTTTCTCTTTTCTTTTTTCTTTTCTGGTATCACGGAGGATTACATGAATTGTAACTATAATTATAAAAAGCTCACTATGGAGATGAAGCTAGCTTATGTTTAATTAATAGTCTTATGCCAATTAAGAAGGAAATTCCGTTGTTAAGAGGATATTTTTTGGCTGATTTATGACTATGATTTATTGTATTATTTGGTGTTCATTAAATAAATATTTAAAAAACAAAACAAAAAAAAAACATAGTCACCTGCTTAGGAATGGCTTTGAAACACGCCAGCTGACATTTTTGTTGGAAGTTGCTCAGACTCAGTTGATGTGTCTTGGGTTTAAGTCAAATTATTTTTCACAATGACGCTGACTTTCCCTGAGTTTTAAAACAGCGCGTTTGATTGACTTCCTAGATAAGTAATAACTTAATTTGATTGGTTGTTTTTCATTGTTTAACAGAGTAAGCTGTTTAAAAAAAAATAAAGAAAAAAATCAGCAGGTTTAATTTTTAACCAAATGACTAATATGAATGCAGATCCACTACTATTAAACAGTAATGGTTCTACATATTATGATTCAAATAGAAAATATCATTAAACAAGAAGTTCCCATTTACCTACTGAAATATAACTCTATATTGGCATCTTTTGTTGACATTTAGCTTTCTTCCATAGGTGTGATACACTTTTTTTACTTTTAAAGGCAAATTACTTTATTGATTAAGCTATGGATGCTTTGGAGCCCATCCATGATGATTGAAAACCCATGCTCTTGTGTGATTGGCTGTGTGAGAGCATGGGATGACACTGTAAAAGCCATTGCTGGCTGGTAGACTTTTCCACTCACTGATTAGTAGATGGGAGCCAAAGTCTGGTTTACAACGACTGTTTATAAATTACTTGAAAAATATATTTGTGCCTATTTAATACCTGAAACTTACTTAAAGGGACAGTCATCACCAGAATGTTTGTTGTTTTAAAAGATAGATAACCCCTTAATTACCCATTCCCCAGTTTTGCATAACCAACACAGTTATAATAATACACGTTTTACACGTTTAGCTTTTTAACTAAGAATACCAAGAGAATAGTTGGAAAAATTGGTTATAAAAGTAATTTGGAAAGTTGTTTAAAATTACATCTATCTGAATCATGAATGATTTTTTTTAGACTTGACTGTCCCTTTAATTGTTTTTTTCTTTTAAGTTATGACTTTTAAGTCATGACCCCCACCAAACCCCAAAAATAAAAAAACCTAACACAAAAAAACCAAGCTACCCATTGCCCCTAAAGGGGCATGTGTATGGGGATTGCCCTTAAAAGGGCATTCAGCTCTTTTACTGCCCTTAAAAGGGCAATCAGCCCAAAAAACCCTAATCTAAAAAAAAGCAACCCCAAAAAATAAAAATAAAGCCTAAGACTAAGCCCCAAATAGGTACTCACCATTCCTTAAGTACGCAGGAGAAGATTTTCTTCCAGGCGGCTCCATCATCTTCTATCTTCATCCGGAGCAAAGGCAGCGTGGAGGTGTGGAGCTGACCTCCCCGATGCGCGGATCCGGAGTTGCGGTCCTCAGTGGCGGTTGTCAGCAGTGGTCCTCATCGTTGATCCTCAGCGGTGGTCCAAAGTGGCGTAGAGGCTCCTCTTCATCCGCTCTCCATCGTACACTGAAAATTGAATGCAATTCAATTTGGGGTACCTTGCATTCCTATTAGCTGAAATTTTGAAATCAACCAATAGCATTAGAGCTACTGAAATCCTATTATCTGTTCAAATCAGCCAATAAGATTTCAGGAGCTCTCATCCTACTGGCTGATTTCAAAATTTCAGCCAATAGGAATGCAAGGAACCCCAATAAATATGGGGTACCTTGCATTTAATCTTCAGTGTGCAGTGGACAATGGCATGAAGAGGAGCCTCCACGCCGCTTTGGACCGCCGCCGCTAAAGACCGCCGCTGAGGACCGCCACTGAGAACCGCCACTGAGAACCCCCGCTGAGGATCTGTGCATCGGCGAAGCCAGTTCCGCACCTCCGTTCCATGCCAACTTCACTCTGGATGAAGACAGAAGATGATGGAGCTGCCTGGAAGAAGTCCTTCTCCGCCGGACTTCAGGAATGGTGAGTACCTATTTGGGGGTTAGACTTAGGATTTTTTTTTATTTTTTTTATTTTTAAGATTAGAGATTTAATGGGCTGAATGCCCTTTTAAGGGCAGTAAAAGAGCTAAATGCAATTTTAAGGGCAATGCCCATACAAATGCCCCTTTAGGGGCAATGGATTGTTTAGGTTTTTTCACTGTTAGGTTTTTTTATTTTTTGGGGTTTGGTGGGGGGGAGTTTACTGTTAGGGGGGACTTAGTATTTTTTAAATGTAATATAGCTGTTTAAGTTAGGGCAATGCCCTACAAAAGGTCCTTTTAAGGTAGTTTAGATTAGGGGGTGTTTTTAATTTTATTTTTTGTAATTTTAGATTTTTTTTTTTTAATTTAATGTTAGGTTTATTATTTATTTAATTGTAACTTAGTTTATGTAATTGGGTTTCATTTAGGGGGCTTAGTCATTAAATTAGTTATTTGCGTTGTGGGGGGTTGGCAGTTTAGGAGTTAAAAGATTAATTCGGTTTATTGCGATGTGGGGGTTTGGTGGTTTAGGGGTTAATAGGTTAATTAGGTTTATTGCAATGTGGGGGTTTTGTGGTATAGGGGTTAATAGGATAATTAGGTTTATTGCAATGTGGGGATTGACGGTTTAGGTGTTTGTTAATACTTCGTGCGGAAGGTTAGTTTTTTGTTATTTTATGTGAGTTTTTTTTATTTCTTGCGGGCGGTTATGTGTTTTTTTGTTATTTTATGTGAGCGGTTGAGTGTGTCTTTTTTTTTTTTTAAGACTTCGCTTGCCTACGCTGCATCCAGGTGGATTCCGAAAAATGGCAGGGTGGTGAAATAATCCACAGAACGTGGATTCTTTCACCACCCTGTCACTTTCAGGATCAACCTGGATGCAGCTTTGCTGCCTCCAGGTACATTCTTTTGGCTGCCTCCCACAGCTAACATTCCTTTGAGGATGCGTGCGCAACTGGCGACACTGATGGTGACGAACGCATTACAAACACGATTATAGTATAGATAAGTACATTGAAAAGTTGTTTAAAATAGCATACTCTATCTAATTCATGAAATAAAACATTTGGTTTTCATATCCCTTTAATTCGGTTCATAGTCAATGCATTCTAAAACTGCAATGAATAGACCCCACAAATGGGCATTTGTATAATAATAAGGTGTTTTTTTAAGTTATCTTAAAATACTGCAATAGGCTCATTGTATATGAGTTGAGTGCCATTTGCTTAAGCACATCTGTTATTTTTCACATATCTTAAACATTTTAAATGAAATATATTTAATAATGCATTTATTGAACTTTTATACAAATGAATATGCTAGCATACCTACTAGATTTTAACCTTTTTAAGATCATACCAGCATACAAAAAAGTGCATTATACAGCTTAAATTTTAACATCCCTGAAGGAAAACAACTTCTTTTGTATGATAGTGCCTGTTTAATATTTTAAGAGGCTTTTCAGCAGATGTTTTCAGTTTATTTTGGTAGTGCACCAAAAAACATTCACCCAAGCCAAACCACAAATTAATAAGATAAACCATAGCGTAGGTCAAATTGTTTGGTCCCAGGAATATTTCTTTTGCAGTCTGAGGATAATTTGTAACTTCAGCGTTAATTCTACTTGTGTAGCTTCTTTACAGTATATGACATGATGTTTAAGAAATTTCATGTGAGCCTATTAGGAATCATTGCCCAACTTTGGTGGTGTCCATTGGTCACTTAAATAAATCAAATCTTCTTTGAAATATGTGCTGGTTTTGTGGTCTGTTACCTTTAGTCATAACATATAACAGCCCAAGGGCCATATTTATTAAGTAAGACAACTTTCAATGGTCTATTCACTGAGACCAAGTACATCACTTGTATCTTGCTTTGGATCAAATTTAAAACTCACTAATCAAATTTGATATGTAAAATAGGTTGTGTTTTAAACTGGGTTGTAATGTTGGAGCTAACAATAACCCTATTATATTCACCTATAATGCATTTTGCATGGCTTTACAGAGTTAAAAGGACAGTAACCACTTTGAGATTGTAATATAAAATGTTAAACTTTGTGTAGCAAATATATATATAGAATTGTGCAGCGCTGAATAATTTGTTTTTGACTATTAATTTAAGAATAAATATTCTGAAAATTTTGCTTTAAAAAAAGTTTTAATTTAAAACGAAATCAATGCTGAATATTTTGTAATATTACATCGCCTGCAGTTTTATACTTACCTATTGCGTGCAGAGGGAGTCGCGCTTGTAAAGATCTCCTGTTATAGAATGCACAGAACTCCTGAATGCACCATTGTTCAACTTCAAGAACTTTTTATTAACAGAAAATAACACACCCATTTCACTGTTATACCTCATGCTTGTCCCTAGTGTCAGAATATATGAACTGCAACAAATATAAACAGCAACAACTAGAACAAAACATTAGGATATATTCATTACATCTCCCTTCTTAACAATAAATAACAATAAAACAATATATATTAGATATAAAGAAATATACATTTAAAAAAAAAAGCAAGCACAAACCCCCCCCCCATAAAACACACAGTTATGTAGTGTCGTAATCTTCCCAATACTTTGGCTTGATTCTCCGTCCATATCCGGAGAATCTACTGGGTGGCTCAACTTGTGCTGTTTCTGTTGTGCTAGGAAGAATCACATTGGAGCTGTGATCAGAGAGTTGTGAGGTTGGTGTTGTACTCTGTAATTGTCCCTCCTGTATGTCCACATGTGAAGCATCGGTTGAGCTTAAAGTCTCATTTATATAACCATGTGACATCCTTGGTGGTACATAAAGCACTGCATCTGGAATATTTGTAACTCCTGTATTTGTACCTCTGTTATGATGCAGATGTACTCTGTTGCGCCAGTCATCTTTGCCATTCTCGGTGCGGACAATTTATGAGCGTGGTGCACTTGTTACTTTGGTTACCACTGCAGGTTTCCACCTTCCTTCTAAATTTTGCATCCTTACTCTATCGCCAAGCTCACAAGGTTTTAGAAATTTAGACTCACGATCATAGTACTGTTTCTGCCTGTTTTTTAATTATTCCACTCGCTGTTTAACCATTGCAGGATTCTGTACTTTGGAGGCAAGTTGTGTAGGGGTTGAAGGCAAAACTTATTTCAAACGTCTACTCATTAGTAATTGTGATGGTGATGCAATTCCATCTATTGAGGTGTTACGGTAGTTTAGAATACACAGGTATGGATCTTGATTAGTTTGGGCTGCTTTTTCCAAAATGTTCTTTGTAATTTGTACATATTTTTCAGCTAAGCCATTTGACTGTGGGTAATGTGGGCTGGACAATGTGTGTTTGAAACCCCATTCTTTTGCAAAGTTTGCGAATTCCATTGAGGAGTGCTGAGGACCAATATCTGATATTAACTTATCACATATGCCATGTCTTGCCAAGATAGATTTAATGACACTTATCACTGCACTACACTTAGTGTCTCTTAGTTGAACTATTTCAAAGTAACGACTGTAGTAGTCTACCATTATAAGATAGTTGTTATGGTTCCATGTAAATAGGTCTGATGCAATTCGTTGCCAAGCCCTCTCTGGCTGTACTCTTGTTACCATTGGCTCCTTTTGGTTTGCTCTTTGATTTTCTTGACATGTTGCACAATTATTGACCATGTCTTCAATCTGTGAATTGCAGGCCAAAATAAGAGATCTCTAGCACGTCTCTTACACAAGGCTATTCCAAAATGCCATATATGCAGTTTTCTTATCATTTCTTTTCTGAGCTCCGGGGAACCACAATTCTCTCCCCTTTAAAAACAATCCCATCAATTATTGACAGTTATTTTCTTACATTCCAGTAAGGTTTTAAGTCAACATTCACTTTGGCTTTTGAGTTTGGCCATCCTTACCTTATTATTGTTATCAAATTGGCCATAGTTGCATCCCTTTCTATTGCTAGCTGTATTTCTTTAAGTTTCTCATCAGTAGCAGGTAATTGTGAAAGTACCGAGTGCACATGCTCTTCCAAGTTCCTTTCCTCTCTTTCGTCTTGTCCAGGCTTAAGTGTCCTTGAACGCATATCAGCTACTGGAATTCTATTGCCAGATACATATACTATATGCATATCATATTTTTGTATTCTTAGGATCATTCTTTGCAGCCTTGGTGGCAGTGGAGGCTCCTCCATTTGTGCACATGAGCACGTGCCCCCCTGTCAGATGCAGAGGAAAAAAAATAATTTTGCTGAATAAAATATAATTTTTCCAATAGCCCCCTATTAGAAAAATTATATTTTATTTCTAACCCCCCAAAAAAAATCTGATGCTTTTTTAATTTTGCTCAATAAAATATAATTTTTCCAATAGCCCCCTATTAGAAAAATTATATTTTATTTCTAACCCCCCAAAAAAAAAAATCTGATGCTTTTTTTTTATTACAGAAAAAAAAATTTGCTTCCTGGTGTGTCTCTTTAAGGCAATCGCACGTGCGATAGAGCCCTATACCCTGCCTGTCAGTGAAGTCTATTTCACTGCAGGCATGTGGGCCAGGCTTAAACTGCTTGCATTCAGATCCCTGTTCGCACAAGCTGAAGTGTGCGAGTGGGGAGGGACAACTTCAAGGAGCCAAGTTCAGCTGCACTCTGATTGGCTGCAGGTATCCCTGCATCACCGGCTCCTCCCCCGCATTAAACAGGCACAAATCGGCCCTTGTTTGTCTTTTATGGCAATTGGAATCCTTCTGGGTGAATGTATTACTGGATGTGCATCTGGTTTAAGTTTAATGCGGCATTCACCAGGCAAACAACCTAGCCCTTGAAACACATCTGAAAATAGTTCCTCAACTTGTTATTTAGATAAACCAGCCCAGAGCATCCTCTTCTGTGGATGGCTCTTGAAGAATGAAGGTTCCTTTAAGGGACGTCATCCAAGATGGCGTCCCTTGAGTTCCAATTGGCTGATAGAATTCTATCAGCCAATCGGAATTAAAGGGTAAAAAATCCTATTGGCTGATGCAATGCAATTGAGCATGCATTCTATTGGCTGCTCCAATCAGCCAATAGAATGCAAGCTCAATCCTATTGGCTGATTGGATCAGCCAATAGGATTGAAGCTCAATTCTATTGGCTGGTTGTATCAGCCAATATGATATTTTACCCTTTAATTCTGATTGGCTGATAGAATTCTATCAGTCAATCGGAATTCAAGGGACTCCATCTTGGATGACGTCCCTCAAAGGAACCTTCATTCTTTAAGAGCCGTTGACAGAAGAGGATGTTCCACGCCAGATGTCTTGAAGATGGAGCCGCTCTGCGTCGGAAGGATGAAGATAGAAGATGCTGTCTGAATGAAAATTTCTGCCCGCCTTGAGGGCCACTTCTTGTCGCTTGGATGAAGACTTCTCATGGCTTCGTCGAGGACTTCTGCCCGCTTGGATGAAGACTTTTCCAGGCTTGATGTGGATGGATGTCCGGTCTTCAAAAACTGTAAGTAGATCTTCGGGGGTTAGTGTTAGGTTTTTTGGGGGGTTATTGGGTTTTATTTTTAGATTAGGGTTTGGGCAATGTAAAAGAGCTAAATGCCCTTTATGGGCAATGCCCATCCAAATGCCCTTTTCAGGGCAATGGGGAGCTTAGTTTTTTTTTAGATAGGATTTTAATTGGGGGGTTTGGTTGTGTGGGTGGTGGGTTTTACTGTTGTGGGGTTGTTTGTATTTTTTTTTTACAGGTAAAAGAGCTGATTTCTTTGGGGCAATTCCCCCGCAAAAGGCCCTTTTAAGGGCTTTTGGCAGTTTAGTTTAGGCTAGGGTTTTTTTTATTTTGGGGGTGGGCTTTTGATAGGGCTATTAGCTTAGGTGTAATTAGTTTAAATATTTAAATATTTCTTTTTTATTTTGTGTAATTTAGTGTTTATTTTTTTTGTAATTTAGTTAATTGTATTTAATTAATGTAATTTAATAATTGTAGTGTAATGTTAGGTTTTAGTGTAAGACAGGTTAGGTTTTATTTTACGGGTAAATTTGTATTTATTTTAACTAGGTAGCTAGTAAATAGCTAATAACTATTTACTAACTACTACCTAGTTAAAATAAATACAAACTTACCTGTAAAATAAAAATAATACCTAAGATAGCTACAATATAACTATTAGTTATATTGTAGCTAGCTTAGGGTTTATTTTATAGGTAAGTATTTAGTTTTAAATAGGAATTATTTAGTTAATGATAGTAAGTTTTATTTAGATTTATTTTAATTATATTAAAGTTAGTGGGTGTTAGGGTTAGACTTAGGGTTAGGGTTAGGTTTAGGAGTTAATAACTTTAGTATAGTGGCGGCGGTGACATTGGGGGCGGCAGATTAATAATATTTAACTAGTGTTTGCGATGTGGGAGTGCGGCGGTTTTGGGGTTAATATGTTTATTATAGTTGTGGCGATGTCCGGAGTGGCAGATTAGGGGTTAATCATTTTATTATAGTGTTTGCGATGCGGGAGTGCCTCAGTTTAGGGGTTAAAAGGTAGTTTATGGGTGTTAGTGTACTTTGTAACACTTTAGTTATGATTTTTATGCTACAGATTTATAACTACTGACTTTAGATGGTGGTACGAATCTTGATGGTATAGGCTCTACCGCTCACTTTTTAAAATTAATTAATATTAAGTTAGCTGGTTGTTAGATTTGGGGTTAATAGGTTAATTTAGTGCATGGCAATGTGGGGGGCTGGGGGTTTAGGGGCTAATAACTTTATTTAGTTTCGGTGGGCTCCGGGAGCGGCGGTATAGGGGTTAATAATATAATGTAGGTGGGGCGGTGTAGGGGGCGGCAGATTATGGGTTAATAAGTATAATGTAGGTGGCGGTGGGCTCCGGGAGCGGAAGAATAGGGGTTAATACGTTTATTAGAGTGGCGGTGTGCTCCGGGAGCGGCGGTTTAGGGGTTAATAACTTTATTTAGTTGTGGTGGGCTCCGGGAGCGGCGGGATAGGGGTTACACATTTTAGTATAGTGTGTGTGTTTAGTGACAGGCTATAAATAAAGCTGGGAAAAAGCTGAAGAGCAGCGAGATCGATGATTTGATCGATGTTTGTTGACAACAGTCCGCTGCTCATCACACCGTACTTGGTGCGTGGCTTTTTGACAACTTTTTTTATAAATATGGAGAGCGTATTCAGGTCCGCGGCAGCAATGTTAGGCGATGTTAGGCGAGTGTATTGGTGCCGGAGAATGCAGCACAGTTGACGGGTTGATAAATAGGCCCCATTGTGTGTATGTGCACAGCTCAGCATGTAAGACTTATTGTATAGTATTTTAAAAATTACTAATTGCTGTTTGATTGAATCCTCTTTTTGGTTATCCTCTCTTTTTTTTTTTTTTCTATGTATAATTTCTTTAAGTATAAAAATATGCATTGTGCAAATGAGTGTGAATTCAAGAAAATTTTAAAAAACAAGGAAATTAAATGGCAAAAAATCTTGTGTGCCAAACTTAAACTGCCCCCATCCTGGGTGCTTTGCATGACATCACTGATTACATCACACATGACATTGTTTATCACATCACTAGTGACATTACCTGTGACATCATCAATGGCATCAGTAGTGACATAACCCATGACATCATCCTACAGATCATAAAAATTATATATATTTAAAATCAATGACATCATTACTGACGACATCCCCTATGACATTGTCAATGGCATCAGTGACATAACCCACGACAATTTTCTACACATTAGAGAGAAAATGTATTACAATGTATCTCAGATTATATTATGCAATATTGTTTATTATGTAAGTAATTATACCTCCATATACAGCAATGTGTAGACATGTATAAATAGTTCCATTAGACAAAAAAAAAGTATGTAGTGAGATATTCAGTATGTTGCTTGTATTGACTTAATTGATTGTATGAAATGTGTTAACTGTGACCTAAGAGGGTAAGGATGGATTATGTATGATAGGTATAAACATATTTATTCTATATAAAAATATGAATACACATACAGCTACATTACGAGTTATGAGCGCTATATGGAAATTAACGACCAGCACAAAAAAGGCGGTATTTCACCTCCCTATAGCGCTGCTATTACAGGTTTTGAAAAACCCGGCTTGTGCGGGCGATATGGTAGCATTGAGCTCCATACTGCACCCAAATACAAGCTGTGTTTTTACGTGCTCATGCACGATTTCCCCATAGACATCAATAGGGAGATTTGGCTAAAAAAAAAAGCGTTACAACTGCGATTGTGGAATCAAAAGCTCCATAATGCAGCCCCATTGATGTCTATGGGGAAAGAAAAAGTTATGTTTAAACCTAACACCCTAACATAAATACCACGTCTAAACACCCCTAATCTGCCGCCCCCGACATCGCTGCAACCTACATAATGTTATTAACCCCTAATCTGCTGCCCCTAAAATCACTGCCACCTAAATACACTTATTAACCCCTAATCTGCCGCACTTAACATCACCGCCACCTACATTACAGTTCTTAACCCCTAATCTGCTGGCCCGAACATTGCTGCCACCTACCTACACTTATTAGCCCCTAATCTGCCGCCCCCAATGTCAAAGCCACTATACTAAAGTTATTAACCTCTAAACCTCTGGCCTCCCACATCATTAACACTACATAAATATATTAACCCCTAAACCTAACCCTAATGTAACCCTAAGCATAAGTCTAACCCTAACATAACCCTGAACCTAACCCTAACTGAAATATAATTAAAATAAATCTAAATAAAACTTACAATTATTACCTAAATAACCTTTTTAAAACTAAATACATACTTACCTGTAAAATAAAACCTAAGCTAGCTACAAAATAACTAATAGTTGCATTGTAGCTAGCTTAGGTTTTATTTTTATTTCACAGGTAAGTTTGTATTTATTTTAACCTCTTAAGGACATATGATGGAATTTTTCCGTCATAAAACAATTGAGCAAACTGAAAGCTGTGTCCTTAAAGGGTTAACTAGATAGACTAGTTAGTAAATAGTTATTAACTACCTAGTTAAGATAAATATAAACTTACCTGTGAAATAAAACCCAACCTGCCTTACACTAAAAACTAACATTAAAATAAAATAAAAAATAAAAAAAATAATCAAATACAATTATCTAAATTACAAACCCCCCCACTAAATTACACAAAATAAAAAACAAAATTATCAAAAATAAAAACGAATTACTCCTAATCTAATAGCCCTATCAAAATAAAAAATCCCCCCCCAAAATAAAAAAAACCTTAGCCTACACTAAACTGCCAATAGCCCTTAAAAGCATTGCCCCAAAGAAATCAGCTCTTGTACCTGTAAAAAAAATACAAACACCCCCCAACAGTAAAACCCACCACCCACACAACCAAACCCCACATATGAAAACATATCTAAATAAACCTAAGCAAACCATTGCCCTGAAAAGGGCATTTGGATGGGCATTGCCCTTAAAAGGGCATTTAGCTCTTTTACATTGCCCAAAACCCTACTCTAAAAATAAAACCCACCCAATAAACCCTTAAAAAACCTAAGACTAACCCCTGGCGATTCACTTACAGTTTTTGAAGACCGGACATCCATCCTCATCCAGGCGGAAGAAGTCTTCATCCAAGCGGGCAGAAGTCCTCATTGAAGCCGGCAGAAGTCTTCATCCAAGCGGGCAGAAGTCTTCATCCAGACGGCATCTTCTATCTTCATCCATCTGGCGAGGAGCGGGTCCATCTTCAAGACATCCGGCGCAGAGCATCCTCTTCTTCCAATCGCCGCTGTAGAATTAAGTTTCCCTTTAAGTGACATCATCCAAGATGGCGTCCCTTACATTCCGATTGGCTTATAGACTTCTGCCGGATTCGATGAGGACTTCTGCCTTTTAAGGGCAATGATGAGGAATTCTGCCTTTTAAGGGCAATGCCCATCCAAATGCACTTTTCAGGGTAATGGTTAGCTTAGGTTTATTTAGATAGGTTTTTATTTGGGGGGATTTGGTTGTGTGGGTGGTGGGTTTTACTGTTGGGGAGTGTTTGCATTTTTTTTACAGGTAAAAGAGCTTTTATATTTGGGGCAATGCCCCGCAAAAGGCCCTTTTAAGGGCTATTGGCAGTTTAGTGTAGGCTAGGTTTTTTTTTTTATTTTGGGGGCGCTTTTTTATTTTGATAGGGCCATTAGATTAGGAGTAATTCATTTTTATTTTGGATAATTTCCTTTTTTTATTTTGTGTAATTTAGTGGTTTTTTTTTTTGTAATTTAGATAATTGTATTTGATTAATTTAATTTTTTTATTTTATTGTAATGTTAGGTTTTAGTGAAAGGCAGGTTAGGTTTAACTAGGTAGTTAGTAAATAGTTAATAACTATTTACTAACTAGTCAACCTAGATAAAATAAAACCTAAGCTAGCTACAATGTGACTATTTGTTATTTTGTAGCTAGTTTATGTTTTATTTTACAGGTAAGTAAGTATTTAGTTTTAAATAGGTTATTTAGGTAATAATTGTTTTATTTAGCTTTATTTTAATTATATTTAAGTTAGGGGGTGTTAGGGTTACGTTAGGGTTAGGGTTAGACTTAGGCTTAGGGTTACGTTTGGGCTAGGGTTAGGTTTAGGGGTTAATATATTTATGTAGTGATGCGGTTTAGGGGTTAATTGGTTTATTATAGCGGCGGTGTGGGTGTTCAGCAGATTAGGGGTTAATAATATTTAAATAGTGCTTGCGATGCGGGAGGGCAGCAGTTTAGGGGTTAATAGGTTTATTACAGTGGTGACGATGGTGGGCGGCGGAATAGGAGTTAATACATTTTTTAAGTGGCAGCGATGTCCGGAGCAGCAAATTAGGGGTTAATTAATTTATTATAGTGTTTGCAATGCGGGAGGGCTTCGGTTTAGGGGTTAATAGGTAGTTTATGGGTGTTAGTGTACTTTTTAACACTTTAGTTATGAGTTTTATGCTACAGCTTTGTAACATAAAACTCATAACTACCTACTTTAGATGGCCGTACGGATCTTGTGGTTATAGAGTGTACCGCTCACTTTTTGGCCTCCCAGGCAAACTCGTAATACCGGCGCTATGGAAGTCCCATTGAAAAAGGACTTTTTAAAAAGTGCGGTACTGACGTTACGTGACGGCCAAAAAGTTGTACAGTACACCTATACCTACAAGACTTGTATTAGCAGCGTTAGGGAAAAAGCAGCGTTATGAAGCATAACGATGCTTTCTCTTGTAAGGTGTATCCAGTCCACGGGTTCATCCATTACTTGTGGGATATTCTCCTAGTTGAAAGATTTTTTCAACAAGTATTATAATACATATAGGAATGAGTGCTATTTAACCCCTTCTTGTCCCACTTCCCCTCTCCCTTTAAGACACTACATATTAGATTCTTTAATTCCTACAGATATCACTGCCATAGTGCCAATCTATTTCTGTTTCTTTAACTAGTTGTTTGGTGGGTAAACCACTTTTTCCATATATTTTTGAGCACGTGACCATTACATTTAAAACCACTATATATAACAAATGGCAGCCTTTGATTTAGGAGCAGAAATGCTCCAATGGTCAGAAGATATAAAAAACCTAACAGTTGATTTAAAAAGTAAAAATACCACAGAGAATGTACAAGTGGGGGAATGGTTACTATCTCTAAAAAACTTGAAAAGAATTTGCAAACGTCAAATAAAAAGACAATGGAATATAGGAATGTTCAACTTCTATAATGACAATAAAGTAATACCTAGAGGGTTACGACTTAAGTTATTCCCCTCATTTCAAGACCTCAAACCCACATTAAAACTTAAATGGGAAGATGCTCTATCTGAGTGCTCTCTTAAACTCATAGGCTATTTGATAGAGCATGAAATGGATAAGTTAAATGAAATAAATGAAGAAATTATCAAAGTAGGTGGGGAATTGAAACAATATGAATCAAAAGAGGAATTCCAAAAGTCTTACACAAAAACTAAGGAAGAAGTTGAGAGATTTGCTAAATATATTGCGAATAAAAAAGAGAAAAAAATTGATAGAGATTTAACCGATTATGCTAATAAATCTGTCTATATGTGGAACACAAACAAAATAAACACTGATTCTGATTTTTCTGACAAAGATTGTGAGACCACAGATGGGGATATTTCTGAAGAAGAAATAAGACCCAAACCCATCTTACGTAGTAGAATCACCCCACACAATCACACTGGTAATATCCCTTTAGGCGTAGAACCCGAAGGGGCAGAGGAAGACCAATAACAAGAAGGAAGGTCAAATTCAATCAAAAATCCACTGCCAAAAAGAAATCAACCAACAAGAATTAAGTATAATAAATCTTTAAATTTCAGTTTTAAAGAAAGGCTTGTCTTTTGTTCCAACTCCTACCCTTGATAAGTTTGAGACTATTAGAGATGTACACCTTTTCACACGCAAAATACTGCTTAAAAAATATTTTTCAACAAATGTTGAAACTGATTCTCTAGACAAAAATGATGCTATAGCGATTGAAAATTTAATCTCTCTTCTAGAAGAATAAGAAAATGACCCAAATGAGATTACTAAGAAAAACACTAAATGGCGAGAAGTTTTAAAAACCAAATTGCACTTCATACCTCCAACCAGTACCTCCCATAACGCCTTAACGTTTTTAGACTTAGTATGCCAAGATATACTCGCAATTCCAACAGATAGAGATAAAATTGTAACCAATTTATCTGCAGAGGAAAAGTCTGCTCTAAACTCTATAAATGAATGGACGGATGTCCAAATCAAAGAGAGCGATAAGGGGGGAAATATTGTGGTGTGGCCTACTAACATGTATATAAATGAGGCCAAAAAACAACTCAGTAACTCTAAAAATTACAAAACTCTATTTGGGAATCCTACTGAAGATTTTTTAAAGCAGTAAAACAAACTAATTAATTCTGCAGCATCTGATGGCATTATTGACAAAAAGGAACTTCAATATTTAGAAGTTAAACACCCAAAAGTAGCAACACTGTATTTACTACCAAAAATCCACAAAAAACAAAAATGCCCACCGGGGAGACGCATTGTCTCTGGCATTGGGTCCCTAATGGAAAAGGCCAGCAAATACGTGGATGCTAGGCTCAGACATATTGCAGACTCATTACCCTCACATATTAAAGACACAATGCACGTTCTTAATAGAATCAACACACTAAGATGTGGAGTCATTGTATACCAGCATAGAGAGACACTGGGGTTGTAAAGCTATTTCACATTTTTTGATTAGGATGATACTATACCTAATGAAGCAAAACAATTCATAATTGATTTACTGGAATTTGTTTTGTAACATAATTATTTTGTTTTCGATAGGAAATTTTATTTACAGTCGTGCGGTACGGCGATGGGGACATCATGTGCCCCCACGTACGCAAATATATACCTGGGCTGGTGGGAGGAAACTGTTGTATTTCACAAAACTTTACAACAGTACACACAATATATCACCCACTGGTCCAGGTATATAGATGATATCTTTTTTGTATGGGAAGGGTCTATTGAAATGTTGAATGAGTTAATTTCATTACTTAATAATAATCCCTTTGGACTTCACCTAACCATGACACATGATGATACAAAGGTGGAATTTTTAGAAAACCTACGGCAACAAATAATATCTTAAGTGCAAGCAGTTATCATCACCCAAATACGATTAAAAGTCTGCCAATGGGTGAATATTTAAGAATCCGTAGGAATAGCTCATCACTGGAATCTTTCCAGCAGGCTGCAAATGAACTGAGAAGCGGGTTGCTACAACGAGGGTACTCCAATAAGTCTTTAAAAAGGGCCTATCAGAGGGCTTTAAACAAAAACAGACAGGAACTTTTAAAACCAAAAAATAAAGATGGGAATACTAATCCCTTAAGATTCATCTCAACATACTGTAGTCAAAGTAACCAGGTATCTAACGTGTTATTAAAACACTGGCACATCTTACAATCGGATGAGCATCTTAAATCTATACTCCCCATGAAACCAATGTTCACCTATAGACGAGCCTGCAACCTTAGTGACCAGTTAACAGTCAGTCCTTTTGATAGAAATGCCAAAAAAAAACCTTTGTATAAGGGTTCAATTGCCTGCGGCAACTGCAAAATATGTACACATATGGTTAAAAAGAAAACTATGTTAGATAGGTTCAAGAAGAAATGGACTATCCAAAAACATATTTCTTGTAAAACCATGAATGTAATATATTGTTTGACCTGCAGTTGTAATTTATTCTACGTGGGCATGACAACCAGAGCAATGGGCACAAGAATGACTGAACATCTCAGCAACATTAGAAATGCTGCTAAAGATGTTGAAAATAGTAAGCAAATTAGCAGCATTGCAAGGCATTTTTTACAACACCATAATGGAAAAACGAGTACGTTTAGGTGTTGGGGATTAGAAACACTACAACCTGGTATCCGTGGTGGAGACATAGAGCAGGCCTTATTAAAAAAGGAATCGAAATGGATCTTTAATTTGAACTCTGTAGTGCCTAATGGCATGAATGAGGACAATAATTTTTGGGTGTTCCTATAAATAAATGTTTTTAATCTGACATTAATAGTATGTACTCTCTAATATTCAGCAAAATTAAGGTTTTCCCATCTTTTGGCGTGCACCCAGAAGTCATCACAAAAATCATTTTGTTTTGATTTAATAAACACGAGATTTTGTGTATAAATGCTATTATTATTGCATTCATAAATAATAGTCCAAACATATTATGTATAGCCAGTGAATTAGGTTAAACTTCATTACTTAAAGTTTTAACTATTGTAGAAACTTTCAGACATCATGTCAAATTTATCTAAATAATAGGAGCTGCATATTACAAAATCCTCATAAAAAATAAAAAATAAAATTGGTTATTAACCCTATAGGTGCATAGGTATATCATAAAATTGAACAAAAATGGGGAATACATTGTGATACCAATATATATAGCAGTTATTACACACCAAAAATTCCTTTACTTTGCAGATATATATTTTTGAAGTTTCTCCACTGTAAAGATATTATAATCTTTTAAATTACAGAGATATGTCTGAAATAATTTCTATTGTAAGTTTAATTACACTCTGTGACTCAAGTACTACACATTTTATTCAAATAATATGTGGCTCACAATGATCATCACAATGTATACTGTGTAAGAAGTTTCAAGGACCTTCCCACATACGACTCGTCTTGTCAATTTTTAAAAAAAGCACATTGAGAAAGGCCGCTACTCGGCCGAAAACGCGTTTGTGCGATGGTGTGAATGGTTGTTGATTTTAAAATTTAATTATATTAGCAGTCTCCGTAATTTGTAGCTTGCAGCTATCTAAGGAAGTCAGTGTCTTTGGCCATCCCTGTCACCTGAAGCCGGGGTATCCTGATACCGGCCAGGAATACAGGGGGGTGGTTGCACTGTGCTTTCCTTTCTTTCCATAGTGTGCCGCATTAATTGGTTTTTGGGAGACTTTACCTAATATATTAGGAATTATTTACTGGTGGTTATATTAATTATATTTTAATAAGTATACAATAAAATTTAATTTTTTAAATTACAAAAAAACCCTTAGTTGAAAGATTTTTTCAACAAGTATAATAATACATATAGGAATGAGTACTATTTAACCCCTTCTTGTCCCACTTCCCCTCTCCCTTTAAGACACTACATATTAGTTTAAGGGTAAGCATCAGGGATTTTTTAATCCTTTAATTCCTACAGATATCACTGTCATAGTGCCAATCTATTTCTGTTTCTTTAAATATTCTCCTTCCCAACAGGAAGCTGCAAGAGGACACCCACAGCAGAGCTGTCTATATAGCTCCTCCTCTAACTGCCACCCCCAGTCATTCTCTTGCAGCTCTCGACAAGATAGGAAGTATCAAGAGATATGTGGTGACTTAGTGTAGTTTTACCTTCAATCAAAAGTTTGTTATTTTTAAACGGTACCGGCGTTGTACTGTTTTACTCTCAGGCAGAAATTAGAAGACGAATCTGCCTGGAGGTTGATGATCTTAGCGGTTTGTAACTAAGGTCCATTGCTGTTCTCACGCATAACTGAAGAGTATGGGAAAGACTTCAGTTGGGGGAACGGTTTGCAGTTTACCTGCTTTGAGGTATGTTCAGTATATTTATTTCTAGAGAGATGATAAGATCTAGAAAATGCTGACAGAGCCTTGTATAATTGAGGTAAGCCTGATGCAGTGATTTAACAAAGACTGGGATCATGCTTACAAAAAAGGGTAATATTCATGTTAATACTCATATTTCTTAGTGACAAAACGTTTACATGTTATATAGAAAGAACGTTTTTTCTCTGAGGGTGATAAATCGTTTTTTTGGGGCCTAGTTTCCACATGGCTAGTCAGATACTCCTAGGAGTATTTTCTTAAGGCCCTCTGACATCGAGTGCATGGTGAGAGGGGCCTATTTTTGCGCTCTAGATGCGCAGTTTATATTCAGACTGAGACATCCAGCTTCCCTAAAGAAGTCCTCTGGCATATGAGGACCACTATAGAGGGCTTATTTATTTCCTAAATTGTATTTGAGGGCAGGTAGGAGCCACAGCAGAGCTGTGGCAAGGTGTTTAACTGTTTATTAACGTTTTTTAACGTTTTTCAAATCCGGTTTCGGGCCTAAAGGGTTAATCATCCATTTGCAAGTGGGTGCAATGCTGCTTTAGTCCCTTATACACACTGTAAAAATTTTGAAGAGTTTACTATTTTTTAACACTGTTTTGCAGTTTATGTGATAGTTTTTTTCTCTTAAAGGCACAGTACTGTTTTTATTTAATTGCTGTTTCACATTTATTAAAGTGTTTTCAAAGCTTGCTGGTCTCATTACTAGTCTGTTAAACATGTCTGACATAGAGGAAACTCCTTGTTCAATATGTTTAGAAGCCATTGTGGAACCCCCTCTTAGAATGTGTACCAAATGTACTGAAATTTCTATAAATTATAAAGACCATATTATGGCATTTAAAGATTTATCACCAAAGGTTTCCCAGACTGACAAAAGGGAGGTTATGCCATCTAGCTCTCCCCACGTGTCAGAACCTATAACTCCTGCTCAAGTAACTCCAAGTACATCTAGCGCGTCCAATGCGTTTACCTTACAAGACATGGCGGCAGTTATGACTAATACCCTCACAGAAGTATTGTCCAAACTGCCAGGGTTACAAGGAAAGCGAGACAGCTCTGGGGCTAGAACAAATACAGAGCTTTCTGATGCTTTAGTAGCTATGTCCGATATACCCTCACAATGCTCCAAAGCCGTGGCAAGGGAGTTGCTATCTGAGGGTGAGATTTCAGATTCAGGGAAGACGTTACTTCAGTCCGATTCTGAAATGACAGACTTTAAATTTAAGCTTGAACACCTCCGCTTATTGCTCAGGGAGGTTTTAGCGACTCTGGATGACTGTGACCCCATTGTAGTTCCAGAGAAATTGTGTAAAATGGACAAATACTTTGCAGTGCCTGTTTACACTGATGTTTTTCCAGTCCCTAAGAGGTTTTCGGAAATTATTACTAAGGAATGGGATAGACCAGGTGTTCCGTTCTCTCCCCCTCCTGCTTTTAAAAAGATGTTTCCCATAGATGTCGCTATACGGGATTCGTGGCAGACAGTCCCTAAGGTGGAGGGTGCTGTTTCTACCCTAGCTAAGTGTACAACTATCCCCGTCGAGGACAGTTGTGCTTTCTTAGATCCTATAGATAAGAAATTGGAGGGTCTCCTTAAGAAAATTTTTATTCATCAAGGTTTTATTCTCCAGCCTCTTTCATGCATTGCCCCAGTTACTGCTGCAGCGGCTTTTTGGTTCGAGTCTCTTGAGGAGGCTCTACAGGTGGAGACCCCATTAGATGATATTTTAGACAGGATTAAAGCTCTCAAGTTAGCTAATTCCTTTATTTCTGATGCCGTTTTTCATCTAACCAAACTAACGGCTAAGAATTCAGGTTTTGCCATTCTGGCATGCAGGGCGCTATGGCTTAAGTCCTGGTCAGCAGACGTTACTTCAAAGTCTAAGCTTCTTAACATCCCCTTCAAAGGACAGACCCTATTCGGGCCGGGCCTGAAGGAGATCATTTCTGATATTACTGGAGGAAAAGGTCACGCCCTTCCTCAGGATAGGTCCAATAAATTAAGGACCAAACAGAATAATTTTCGTTCATTTTCGTTCATCTCTCACAATTATCTGTAAACCAGATAAAGAGAGAGGCATTCTTATATTGTGTTCAAGACCTACTGGTTATGGGAGTGATCCACCCAGTTCCAAGGGAGGAACAGGGGCAGGGCTTATATTCAAATCTAAGAAATGCAAGAAGGAAAAGAGGATGCCCTCTTTTCCTTCTTGCATTTTCTAGCTTTTCCCCACTCTCTGGGACCAAGAGGAGCTGCCTGCCTTCACGCTACTATTGCATTTCAGAAGAAAAACATCTACTATTGTTTTCCAGAAGAAAAACATTGAAACGGATTCACAGAAATCTTTCTTTTTTCAAGGACACATTTATTAGCCGGTTTACGGTAGAGTTACACACTGACTTTGTTTGTTAACAAATATATTGTTTTATATCTGTCTTTCAGCGCGCTTTCTTTATCCCCACCAGGGATATTTTATATTCAAATAGTTTATAGTTCCCAAAAAAGAGGGAACTTTCAGACCAATCTTGGATCTCAAGATCCTAAACAAATTTCTCAGAGTCCCATCCTTCAAGATGGAGACTATCCGAACCATCCTCCCTGTGATCCAGGAGGGTCAATATATGACTACCGTGGACTTAAAGGATGCTTATCTCCACATTCCGATTCACAGAGATCATCATCAGTTCCTCAGGTTCGCCTTCTTAGACAGGCATTACCAGTTTGTGGCTCTTCCCTTCGACTTAGCCATGGCACTAAGAATCTTTACGAAGGTTCTAGGGTCCCTACTGGTGGTTCTAAGGCCACGGGGCATAGCGGTGGCTCCTTACCTATACGACATTCTGATACAGGCGTCGACTTTTCAAATCGCCAAGTCCCATACGGACATTGTTCTGGCCTTTCTGAGATCTCACGGGTGGAAGGTGAGCGAAGAAAAGAGTTCTCTCTCCCCTCTCACAAGAGTTTCCTTCCTAGGAACACTGATAGATTCAGTAGAAATAAAAATTTTGCTGACAGAGGTCAGGTTATCAAAGCTTCTAACTTCCTGCCGTGCTCTTCATTCCACTTCTCGGCCATCAGTGGCTCAGTGTATGGAAGTAATCGGCCTAATGGTAGCGGCAATGGACATAGTTCCGTTTGCCCGCCTACATCTCAGACCACTGCAAATTTGCATGCTCAATCAGTGGAATGGGGACTACACAGATTTGTCCCCTCTGCTAAATCTGGATCAAGAGACCAGGGATTCTCTTCTCTGGTGGTTATCTCAGGTCCATCTGTCCAGGGGAATGAGTTTCCGCAGGACTATATTGATGACAGATGCCAGCCTTCTGGGCTGGGGCGCAGTCTGGAACTCACTGAAGGCTCAGGATTCATGGACTCAGGAGGAAGCCCTCCTTCCGATAAACATTCTGGAACTGAGAGCGATATTCAATGCTCTTCAGGCTTGTCCTCAACTAGCTGCAGTCAGGTTCATCAGATTTCAGTCCGACAATATCACGACTGTAGCCTATATCAACCATCAGGGGGGAACAAGAAGCCCCCTGGCAATGTTGGAGGTTTCAAAGATAATTCTATGGGCAGAGGTTCACTCTTGCCATCTCTCAGCTATCCATATCCCAGGAGTAGAGAACTGGGAGGCGGATTTTCTAAGTCGGCAGACTTTTCATCCGGGGGAGTGGGAGCTCCATCCGGAGGTATTTGCCCAGCTGATTCAACTATGGGGCAAACCAGAACTGGATCTGATGGCGTCTCGTCAGAATGCCAAGCTTCCTTGTTACGGGTCCAGGTCAAGGGATCCCCAGGCAGCGCTGATAGATGCTATAGCAGTGCCCTGGTCCTTCAGCCTGGCTTATGTGTTCCCACCATTTCCTCTCCTCCCTCGTCTGATTGCTAAGATCAAGCAGGAGAGAGCTTCAGTGATTTTGATAGCACCTGCGTGGCCACGCAGGACTTGGTATGCAGATCTGGTGGACATGTCATCCTTTCCACCATGGACTCTGCCGCTGAGGCAGGACCTTCTACTCCAAGGTCCATTCAAACATCCAAATCTAATTTCTCTGCGGCTGACTGCTTGGAGATTGAACGCTTGATTTTATCAAAACGTGGTTTCTCCGAGTCGGTCATTAATACCTTGATTCAGGCTCAAAAGCCTGTCACCAGGAAAATATATCATAAGATATGGTGTAAATATATTCATTGGTGTGAATCCAAGGGTTACTCATGGAGTAAGGCCAGGATTCCTAGGATATTATCCTTTCTCCAAGAAGGATTGGAGAAGGGATTGTCAGCTAGTTCTTTAAAGGGACAGATTTCTGCTCTGTCTATTCTTCTGCACAAGCGTCTGGCAGATGTTCCTGAAGTTCAGGCATTTTGTCAGGCTTTAGTTAGAATCAAGCCTGTGTTTAAACCTGTTGCTCCGCCATGGAGTTTAAATTTAGTTCTTAAAGTTCTTCAAGGGGTTCCATTTGAACCTCTGCATTCCATAGATATCAAGCTTTTATCTTGGAAAGTTCTGTTTTTGGTAGCTGTCTCTTCGGCTCGAAGAGTTTTAGAGTTATCTGCCTTACAGTGTGACTCCCCTTATCTGATCTTCCATGTAGATAAGGTAGTTTTGCGTACCAAACCTGTGTTTCTTCCCAAGGTGGTATCTAATAAGAATATCAATCAGGAGATTATTGTTCCGTCACTGTGTCCTAATCCTTCTTCAAAGAAGGAACGTCTATTACACAATCTTGATGTGGTTCGTGCTTTAAAGTTTTATTTACAAGCTACTAAGGATTTTCGTCAAACATCTGCATTATTTGTTGTCTACTCTGGACAGAGGAGAGGCCAAAAGGCTCCGGCATCTTCTCTTTCTTTTTGGCTGAGAAGCATAATCAGTTTAGCTTATGAGACTGCTGGCCAGCAGCCTCCTGAAAGAATTACAGCTCATTCCACTAGAGCGGTAGCTTACACATGGGCTTTTAAAAATGAGGCCTCTGTTGAACAGATTTGTAAGGCGGCGACTTGGTCTTCGCTTCATACATTTTTTAAATTCTACAAATTTGATAATTTTGCTTCCTCGGAGGCTATTTTTGGGAGAAAGGTCTTGCAGGCAGTGGTGCCTTCTGTTTATGTTCCTGCCTTGTCCCTCCCTTCATCCGTGTCCTAAAGCTTTGGTATTGGTATCCCACAAGTAATGGATGAACCCGTGGACTGGATACACCTTACAAGAGAAAACAAAATTTATGCTTACCTGATAAATTTCTTTCTCTTGTGGTGTATCCAGTCCACGGCCCGCCCTGTCACTTTAAGGCAGGTGTTTTTTATTTTTAAACTACAGTCACTACTGCACCCTATAGTTTCTCCTTTTTTCTTGCTTGTCTTCAGTCGAATGACTGGGGGTGGCAGTTAGGGGAGGAGCTATATAGACAGCTCTGCTGTGGGTGTCCTCTTGCAGCTTCCTGTTGGGAAGGAGAATATCCCACAAGTAATGGATGAACCCATGGTTGGATACAGCACAAGAGAAATAAATTTATCAGGTAAGCATAAATTTTGTTTTTTCACTCATAATGCCAAATTCGTAATCTAGCTGAAAGTGAATAATTCAAAAAGGTCCTAAGAAAAGTAATAGAGTTTTTCTGTATCTCTTTTGTTGGACTTGTTTGTCTTTTTATTTTGGGGGTCAACATCCAAACGTGTGCTGTATCATGATACTGTATTATCATACAAAATAAATTTGAAGATACAATACACAGCGCAAAAAGAACTCAAAGATACACACGTTTGAAGGCACCTTAATGTTCTGATACTAATTCCAATTTGCACTAGTAAGTCTGAAATAACCTCTTATAAACCACACTTATTATTCAATCCACTTTGTAAGTAATAATAATCTAAATGGTAATAGTCATAAGCATAGCAATAACCTGAGAAATAATACAAAATAAGTATCGCAACTAAACTCTGGAAAAATATCTGCACAATATCTTTGGCACTTTCAAGTGTCAAATTCAGTCCCGTATAGAATAACGTTCATATGCCAATCATATAACAGAAAGTGTAGCGATGAAATTCAGAAGTGAAAATAGCACTTATATAGTGTATTTTATATTTATATACTACACTTAGCTTTAACACAGTCGTAAAATCCTGATAGAAAAATGTCAACCTTGAACAAACTCTAGCTGTAGTATGGCTTGTCTGAATCAGATCCGGAGCTGCTGATTGTTCACGGGGCTCCAGCTGTGTGTGTCCATGATATAACCTAGAACTTATAATATTTGTGTATGAAATATAATCCCTCCCCCTTAGCAATTGTTCATGCACTTATTTTTATTTTTAATTTTTTAATTTATCTTTCCCTATCCCCACCATATGAAGTCACCAGTAGTATTTATCTATCTATTTATGTATTTATTTATTTAAATATGTAGGAGATAGGGAGCACTTAGGAATAGATACATAAATTTAGGTGAGATAAATGACAGAGCATATTTGGGTATTCCTTTTTTTCAGTAATTTTTAAAGAGGTCTCCATTGAATAGTTCATAATCTGTTCTTTTTAGCTTTATATTTATATTTATATTCTAATTTTAAATCTTGAATCTTAAATCTTAAACATGATGTGTGATTTAATTAAATTGTATGTGTATAGTTATGTACATAATGTTATGCATTCCTTTTTGCTGCGGGTCGGCGTGTTCGGGATCCCCTCTATTACATGCTAACAGGCGTTACCATCAAGCCAGTGGGCTATGTGCATCTTTTTCACTACAATCTTGTAAGTGTGTCTTTATATGTGTTATTGTCCCCTGAATAAACGCTGCTGTGAATCGCGGATGCGCTGTGTTTCTTTTCTTCCCCGTTCAAACAAAATAACCTTTTTATTGATAGGTACAAAAAGAAAATGCTGTCAGCACAAAAACAAAGTAAGATTAAAAAATAACGTTTATTTAATTATCTTTTAAAAGACAGCTATAGATTTCAGTGTACTAGAAAAAAATGCTGCCTGAAACAATTAAAAACACATCTCTGCCGGTCCCAAAAGATTTATGTGTAGTTTGATTGTCTCTGCTGATACCACAGGATTGCTTTCGCTAAGGTGCAGTTTAAATGGTTAATGCAGTGTGAGGGTAAAGCATTTATATATGCGTAAGTCACTAGGAGCTCAAAAAGATATGCTTAAATTTTATCTGGGTAAGTTAGACTAACGTCTTATATTGATATCATTGCCGAGCAATATAGAATCACTGTATATTTTACCCTAAATGTACACCCTTATTCCTATTTCCCATTTTTGGACAAACAAACATATATGTAACGTTATACTGGACAAGATCCGAGCAGATAGCTTGTTAAAACACACACAGAAAGCCCCTGATGCGGTCGCGTTTCACATTACACTTCCCCAGAGGGGGTGAGCCGGGCCGCAAGTTTCCGTTATTTATCTGTATAAATAACATGCCTGCTTGGAGGTCAACACCAACCGAGGACATGGATCGGCGTACACAATGTTATGTTGTGTCAATCAAATGCTTGTTTTGAATGGTATCTTAATCACTGTTTTCAGGTGCTAATACTATGTATAATCAAGCCTACTATGACATTATTTAAGAAAGAAGATGTGGATTGGTTGGTCAAATGTATTGGATGATCACGCCTTCAATAATATTGTTACTAAATGTAGGCATCGATTTACTAGTATAATATATATATGGATATCACATTTACTATGACATAGTTATTGAATGCAAACTTTTATTGTCTACTAAGTATTCCATTATTATAATCTGTTAAATGATATTATAATTTGCTTTCAAATGCTAGTGCAATCGCACATGCTATCAATGCATAATCGTAATCGTAATAGTGTGTTCACAGATTCTATTTTGTTATTGTTTATTATTGTCTCCAATAGATGTCTCTTTATATACATTCACCTTCTTTACCCAAATACATATATTCTTTAGTTAGATCAATATTTACAATAATAAAAGATACTACTTATTTGTTTCAAATATATTGACAGGTTACTGTACATTTGAGTATGTATCAAGATGGTGGTTATACAGTATTATGATATTTTATATATTGCTGCAGAACTAAATGATTTGTGAAAGGTTGATAAACTCTATTTTAAATAAAGTGTATTAAATATTTTTTTGCCATACATCTCAGAGTTTCCATTGCACATCAGTTTTTCCACTGAGCAATAAATTCACATTATGGTTTGCCTACAATCAACAAATGCTTCTATATGGATATGATCACGTCAATGGATGTCAGATGATATTATTTATATTGCCAATTCTTCAACTGTACTGATTATTAAATCCTTTTACAATATTAAGCTGCATACTTAAAGATAAATATAAGTTTACAAAATAAAATTAAATTAAAATTAAAAATTAAGTCAATGGGGGGGGGGCGTGTCCAAGCCACAGCCATGAACAGACGTGCATCTTAGCTGCTCCAGTACAATTTTGAACAATTGGACATTTATCCTCAACTTTTATAATCATAACCTCAATACTTTTATTAGGTATCTACCGGAGAAGAGGATAGATCTACAATGAAGCTATTTTTACTATGATCCTACACATTAGTTGATCCTAAACGGCTGCGTTTACTGGCTGTGGCCCATGTCACTATTTTACCATCTCTCCCCCCCGGCCTCATAATTAGCTGGGTAGAACGGGTACAGTTGTGCACAAAGGAGTTTGCATCTGGAAGAGGGCTGAGCAACTTTATCTTCTAAACTCAGTACACTATACTAAGATGGAGGCCGCAATAACAGCCTTGCTACAGTCACTTTCACACAAGATGGATGGACAGCATGCCTCCCTTAAGGCGGCATTGAAATTTGAGAGAGCTGACGATGCTGAGTATGTGTATCGCAGCTCAGATTATGGCTTATCTACTTCACAAGCGGAGATGGTGGTAGACTACAATGGCGATTACCCTGATAGCCCAGATGTTGTTGTTCACATAGCTGGTCCACTAGTAGTTAATGAAGAGCCACGTGGCAATACATCACTGGTTGCCACACTTCCCACGCGCCTCTACTTTGACACCTTACACGGCGACACCGAGCCTACACTGGACCCCCTGGAGATGCGGCCGGTCGAAAGGAGGTTTTGGCTAGGCCTTAATCTGAAATATACTATCACGAGCTGGACTTGCCCTACTATGGACTTACCAGCAAGCGAATCTTCAAAGTTCCAAGATGTCTTTTTGTCAACCGAAGGGCTTTATCAGCGGAACTTTCACCACCCTGAGACCGAGTTCTTGTGGATTAGCTGCCCACGCTCCTGCCCCCACAAAGTGATTGGTATAGGTTGAAACAACACAGTGACTTATCGTGATATGGACTCTCACCCTCAGCCTAGGGTTTGATTTGTGCTAACTGTCTTGTTATACACGTTTAATCGCCTTACAACTGTTTCTCAAGCGGGGATGATATTCTCTGGTTTGCTATGTTATTTTTTTTTTTTTTAAATGTTTTTTATTGAGGCAAATAACAAATACATCAATCACAACGTGAAGGATAACATCTTCAGAGCAATAATACAAGTCCAAAAAAAACGTATACAATAACATATCAGTAAGTAGGGTGTTACCAAGGCAGAATGTTATCCTCCATCCTTGCCTCTAATTTTAATGGTTAAGGCGCTAGCGTCTTCCATGCACTATAGATCCTCTCGTAGGATCTGATGACTGGGCCTATCTGAAGACTTGACTCAAAACTGCAAATAGCCCTCATCGCTAGTCAGGGATTGTAAGGGGAACAACCTAGACTAGTCTTACTTGGACATCATATAGATATTTTGGGCTTATTAATACAGCTAATAGCAAGCTCATTAAATATACAATTACTCAGAACTGTGTATAAGATAAGAAGAAAAACAAACTTCAGGGACTGCTTCACAGAAAAAATCCAGGTACTAATATATATAGGGGTATAACAGTTCATATCTATATAGATGGCTTAACATCATAAAGACAAATAAGAGAGTAATACAGTAGCTATATAAGGAGAGAATACATCTATATGCAGTTAGCCATATACGTCAGGATGATAAGTGAAATCTTCCAGAGTCTCCCATCATAAATTTTTGTGCTTTAAACACCATGCCCGTAGGCCTAACACATGCAGTAAATGTTTATGCAAGCTATCAATTGTATTTAAATTATAGGGTTAAGCAGTCAGGAAAATTGAAACACAGAAGGATAAACATAGGGATTCTTTCATTAGTAAAATCCGGAGAGTCTAAGTGACACTCATATAAAGACAAACTGGGTCCAGGCTCTTCGAACAGGGCAGAGGCTAACTAACTCTGCCAAAAAAAGGGGGGTATAGAGGATAAGCTGTGTATCCCTGGCCCCCTAGATGGAAAGGGGAAGGGGGACGAGACATCACTATTTAGGGAGCGATCTCTTCAATAAGCTGTGTGTGGACAGGAGCCCCAGAGCCCAACAACATAATGACTCTGAGGGTGGCAAGCCTAGTATATGCCTGCTCTTTTAGTAGAACTAAACAGATTAAGCTAATTAATCTATTGACATTGACAGACCACACCAACTCCCCAGTGAACCCCTTAATATGCACAATTGTCAGCTTTTTTGCACTAGTGAGTAATAGGAATATACCTTTATTTTACATTATGTGTGCAACCTATTGAAACCTTTTGATAAGCATAATATAACAGGTGCCCTGTGAGGGTTAAAGATTTCTTAAAGTTATGACTAACTATCTAGCGTTACCCACAGTGCGCTGTTAAATTCTTAGCCTGAGGAATCCTGAACTAAAAAACATACAAGTAGGTGAACTTATTGGCGGCATAGGAGAGACTTAGCAATTCTGCAGTGTAGCTGAGGTATGGCACAAACCCATATTTCCATACATACTGAGGGGATGGCTCGTTCAATATACTATGTTATCACACAATAAAACAGGGTTTTGCTGCACGGTATTTAGTCTATAGGGATGCTAATGCAACTTCGCATACAGTTGGCATTTTTCATCTCTTAGTCTGGCGTGTTAAGGGTAATTATTGGCAAGTCCTCTTTTATTCTGCACCCAAAGGACCATCCAGAGGATTCAGGCCCATCGTCTGCACAGTCTCAGAAAATTATCATCATAAATGCAGATTTTGGATATAGCGGTAGCTAAATCTGAGTCCAGGAGCTAAATTACAAGTAAGAGCGCAACCAACAAATAAGATAGTATTATGAGCGCTTAGTTGTCACTACTGTAATAAAAATTGTCACCCAACTCCGGTTTTTGTGATAGCCCCAGCTAGCCAGAAATCCTCCTGCTTCCGTGTCACCATGAGAAAGATCACCATGCAAGAGGTACCTACTTTGAGCATAGTCTTTGAGCAGAGTGCCATGATATCCCAGTCTGTGCAGATCCCTGGGGCAATATAGTAATAGGCGGCCGACAACAATTCCCACGCGGCAGCAGGGCCACACTTAAGGAGGAGGGCCGCCTTCCCAGCCGCAACTGAGCCAGCGGCAGCAGTTAACAACCCCTCGCAGGGGCAGATGTCGTCAGCTCTCACCCATCCGCAGCCACTGGTGGGGAGGTCTCCAGAGACACAGGCGATATACACAGGGGTCGGTAAGTAGCTGCACGGCAGGGTCAATGTTCCACCATCTTCACCGGGACTTCCCATGGTTCCGTTCGATAATGGCTGCTTCTCAGTGAGAACGGGTGCGGTGGACAAGTCCTCAGCTTTCAGTTGTACTGCTCTGGGTCTCAGATCAGCAGCCATCACTCTCTCCCCTTCAATCAGAGCATGTCTCTCTTGCTTACGTCCAGCTTCAATCTTGGTCAGTAGACTGTCGAATCTGTTAAGGATCTTCAGCTCATAGCTAGCGAATAGGGTCAGTACCATGTCGTAGAGATCTCCTTCCATAGTTAGAAGAAATGGCGGCCAGATAAATTATTACAGACAGTAATACCCAGATAGAGGCGCTTTATCCGTTTCAGCCGGGTGTATTACATGAACCCCTTAGGTGCCCAGTGGTAGCTTAATAAGAAACTGTCAATTTTTTAAGAGGAAAACTTGGATAACTGTAAATAAAATAAAATAAGATCAGGAGCCTCCTTGATGTGCGTCTTGTTGCTCTTGCTGCTGGCTCCGCCCCCCCTGCTATGTTATTTTTAGATGTTATGTTGAGATGTTTTTCTTGGTTGGTAGTATCTAGAAGCCTAGTGGGATATCTACCCCCTTAATGTTGATTGTAACTATACCTATTAAATACCCGGACTAGCTAAGCTCTTGTCTGTAATTCATCTCATATTTGCGCACCAAAGGGGTAATTTAACTTGCCTAAGTTGTGACTTTATTTGCTTAATCAACATACCTCTATGAACTGTCCATAAAACTAGGTCCGTGTACTAATAGTTAATTGCATGAACCATATATTGCTTATAGTATAGATAGCCAACTGTTAAAGAGCAAGAGTTTAGGTATATTAGCATAAATAGATCACATAAGCTGTGAGATACGCATATTGTAGTATGTTGTCTTTCCTATTTACACTAGGCAATTATTTTCTGCCCTCCATGTATGCTCAATCAGTTTTTCACTATGAACTGTACTTGAAACTTGGTTTGCGTTCTAAATTAGGAACTTTGAGATGTTTACCCCTCTTTTTGAGTTGACCTAGATTATTAACTAGTTATATGAAGCAATCTGCAGTTTAATGATTACAGACTGGCCCAGTCTATAGTTTATGTCCACAAAGCCACATACCACTTCAGTCCAGTAATTGACAAGGGACTCTCCTAGTTATCTCTCCCTATATATATTAACAAAGATAGAGTTGATATTATTTTACACTAGGCTGGGCCATTCTCACTCCTCTAGCTTTCTTGCATCCTTAATATTCAATGTGCCTTCCCCCTTTTTTTTTCTATCCTATAAGAATTAGTGTAGCCTTTAAATCCCAACTGACATCTCAGGTCCAGTGGGTCTCACCCCCGCCCCCAATCATTAAGAAATTATCCCCATCACAATGCTCCCCCTTATCCTATCCTACATAGGCTAGTATTGTTCATTGATCCCATCAGACATCTTATACCATTTGGGACCCACTCCTGCTCCTCATATTGTCACTCCCATCTCCTCCTGGACCCTTTAGCCTCCGCATAGCAAACCCTGATTACATATATGTCTCTGTTAACAACCCCCAGATGCAACCCCTACCCTTAACAATATAATCTTGGAGGTCCGGTTTACTTTAATAGAATACCCCCCCACCCCTTATTGAGCGACTCTTGCCCGCTGCACCCCCCCCACCTATCACCTGGCTCACTAACTAGGCTCACCACTTATATGTCTTCAATTTCAATTGGAACTTTATATTATTTACTCAACCCTAAAGTGACATTTTAGGCAACCACTAACCTTCTCATACGCTTTTTTCTGACCACCAATTCATAATATGCTTGAGTCCTAGTTACCATAATATAATCTATAATGAAAACTGAGGTCATTCCTATCTTGACTCAACATCCCACAGCACATTTTTCATGGTCCCTGTATTACAAATTTACTCACAGAGTACCATTCTTCACTTAGGTTTTTCATGTACCATGTACTACTCATTTTCTTGCACACCTATTTGAGACTTATACTGTATGTCATTAGAGTTACTGCTTTCTGTATTGTTCCAAACACCATTCTTGGTGGAATGTTGAGTTCTATTGATTTCTGTTTGTCTTTGAAACCTCAATAAAATAAGATATTTATATAAAAAAAAAAAATTAAGTCTATGGGGTAGATACGCTGTTAGCATTTTTCATTACACAAGCAGTTCACCAGAACTGCTTGTGCAATGTCACCCCCTGCAGATTCGCGGCCAATCGCCCGCTAGCAGGGAGTGTCAATCAGCCCGATCAGGCAGATTGAAGACCTCAGCCTCAGAGGCAGCCGACCAGTTATGGAGCAGCGGACTTTAGACCGCTGCTTCATAATTGCTGTTTCCGGCGAGCCTGAAGGCTCACATGGAAACAAGCGCCTAGATTTAGAGTTCTGCGTTAGCCGTCAAAAGCAGCGTTAAGGGGTTCTAATGCTGTTTTTTGCCGCCCGCTGGTATTTAGAGTCAGTCAGGAAAGGGTCTAACGCTCACTTTCCAGCCGCGACTTTTCCATACCACAGATCCCCTTACACCAATTGCGTATCCTATCTTTTCAATAGGATCTTTCTAATGCTGGTATTTAGAGGCTTGACTGAAGTGAGCGTTAGAACTCTAACGACAAAACTCCAGCCGCAGAAAAAAAGTCAGGAGTTAAGAGCTTTATGGGCTAATGCCGATTTATAAAGCTCTTAACTACTGTGCTCTAAAGTACACTAACACCCATAAACTACCTATGTACCCCTAAACCGAGGTCCCCCCACATCGCCGCCACTCTAATAAAATTTTTTAACCCCTAACCTGCCGACCGCACACCGACGCCACCTACGTTATCCCTATGTACCCCTATTCTGCTGCCCCTAATATCGCCGACACCTACATAATATTTCTAACCCCTAATCTGCCCCCCCCCCCAACGTTGCTGCTACCTACCTACACTTATTAACCCCTAATCTGCCGACCGGACCTCGCCGCTACTCTAATAAAGTTATTAACCCCTAAACCGCCGCACTCCCACCTCACAAACCCTATAATAAATAGTATTAACCCCTAATCTGCCCTCCCTAACATCGTTGACACCTAACTTCAAGTATTAACCCCTAATCTGCTGACCGGACCTCGCCGCTACTCTAATAAATGTATTAGCCCCTAAAGCTAAGTCTAACACTAACACCCCCCTAAATTAAATATAATTTTTATCTAACGAAATAAATTAACTCTTATTAAATAAATTATTCCTATTTAAAACTAAATACTTACCTGTAAAATAAACCCTAATATAGCTACAATATAACGAATAATTATATTGTAGCTATTTTAGGATTTATATTTATTTTATAGGCAACTTTGAATTTATTTTAACTAGGTACAATAGCTATTAAATAGTTAATAACTATTTAATAGCTACCTAGTTAAAATAATTACAAAATTACCTGTAAAATAAATCCTAACCTAAGTTACAATTAAACCTAACACTACACTATCCATAAATAAATTAACTAAACTACCTACAATTACCTACAATTAAATCAACTAAACTAAATTACAAAAAAATAAAAAAAGATTACAAGAATTTTAAACTAATTACACCTACTCTAAGCCCCCTAAAAAAATAACAAAGCCCCCAAAATAAAAAAATGCCCTACCCTATTCTAAAATAAAAAGTTAACAGCTCTGTTACATTACCAGCCCTTAAAAGGGCCTTTTGCGGGGCATGCCCCACAAAATTAGCTCTTTTGCCTGTAAAAAAACATGCAATACCCCCCCCAACATTACAACCCACCACCCACATACCCCTAATCTAACCCACCCAAACCCCCCTTAAAAAACCTAACACTAAGCCCCTGAAGATCTTTCTACCTTATCTTCACCCAGCCGGGTATCACCGATCCGTCCAGAAGAGGGTCCGAAGTCTTCATCCTATCTGGGCAGAAGAGGACATCCGGACCGGCAGACATCTTCATCCATGCGGCATCTTCTATCTTCTTCCATGCGGAGCGGGACCATCTTGAAGCAGCGACTCGGAGCCATCCTTCTTCACCGACGGACTAACGACGAATGAAGGTTCCTTTAAATGACGTCTTCCAAGATGGCGTCCCTTGAATTCCGATTTGCTGATTCTAGGATTCTATCAGCCAATCGGAATTAAGGTAGGAAAAATCTCAGCCAATCAGATTGAGCTCGCATTCTATTGGCTGTTCCGATCAACCCTTTTAAGGGCTGGTAAGGTAATAGAGCTGTTAACTTTTTATTTTAGAATAGGGTAGGGCATTTTTTTATTTTGGGGGGCTTTGTTATTTTTTTAGGGGGCTTAGAGTAGGTGTAATTAGTTTAAAATTCTTGTAATCTTTTTTTTTGTTGTAATTTAGTGTTTGTTTTTTTTTGTAATTTAGTTTAGTTGATTTAATTGTAGGTAATTGTAGGTAGTTTAGTTAATTTATTTATTGATAGTGTAGTGTTAGGTTTAATTGTAACTTAGGTTAGGATTTATTTTACAGGTAATTTTGTAATTATTTTAACTAGTTAGCTATTAAATAGTTATTAACTATTTAATAGCTATTGTACCTATTTAAAATAAATACAAAGTTGCTGTAAAATAAATATAAATCCTAAAATAGCTACAATATAATTAGGTTTAGGTTTTTTTCAGCTCAAACTGCCCCATTGTTTCCTATGGGGAAATCATGCACGAGCACGTTTTTGAAGCTGGCCGCGTCCATAAGCAACGCTGGTATTTACAGTTGAAGTGGCGGTAAATTATGCTCTACGCTCCCTTTTTGGAGCCTAACGCAGCCCTTCAGAGAACTCTAAATACCAGCGGTATTTAAAAGGTGCGGGGGAAAAAAACATGCGTAGCTAACGCACCCCTTTGGCCACAAAACTCTAAATCTAGCCGAAGGGAAACAAGGTCCATTCGGCCCTTGTTAAATATACCCCTATGTCTGTAAAATGTGTCAAAAGAGATTGAAGTGCGGAAGGTGGATGGAAAACTGTGAAAAGTAAAAAAAATGTGAATATTTAATTGTGAAATTAAATACTGCTGCATTTTAGCATTAAGTGATTCAATTTTGTTAAGTAAAAATAAAAATGTGAAACGAAATTCCTAAGAGTGAGAATTTTTTGTGCGGGGAAACATGTCAAGTTAATAATGAAAATAATTATGCTTCATTATAGCTAGTAATATTGGAATAGTGGGGATATAATGTAAGATATTGTGAGATGAATGTCCTTATAGAATATTTGTGTCAAAATATTAGTTAATGACCTAGATTAAAATGTATTATAGCGCAACAAAAGTAATATTTATAGTTTTTTAATAAAATTATTCAAAGATATACACCATCATTTTTATAATCATTTAATCCAAAAGGTTTTACACTGTTTAAAAGATGGATCCACTTGCATTCCATGTGTAATAATAGTCATTCCAGATTGCCTCCCCTGATACCCAGGGTTGCTTTTTGTATTACAACAAATTTGATACATTTGTCATTGTTGTTGTGTTTTAGATTGAAGTGTCTAGCTACACTGGTTATTGTTTTACCATCAGCTAGGTCTTTTGGTGCATTGCATATATTTCTACAATGCTCTAATATGCGTTTGCTCACCTGTCTTGTTGTCATACCTGTGTATATCAAATTGCAAGGACATTTTAATATTTATATTACACCTGTTGTGGTGCATGAAAAGTAATTGGGTAATTTATGTATATTGTACTTGTCTTTTATTTCCTTAATTTTCCATACATGAGCACACATACTGCATGTTCCACATGGGTACATGTCCTTGGCTTTAGGTGTTTTTTTTTAGGATTTTGAATGAAATGACTTTTTACTAGGGTATCTCATAGGTTTTTGGGTCTCTTGTATCCTATTTGTACCCTTCTACCTATTTGTGTCATGTTCCAGTATAAGCCAATTGTCATTTATGATTTTCATTACTTCTTAGATTTGAGGATTATAAGTGGTTATTAAACGGATGGTATTATCAGTGGCTTTCATTTTAGGTTGAAGCAATTCTTGTTTGGTATTTAGAACCTGCATCTGTGTTCTATTGATAGACCTATTTCTGTACCCTCTGCTTCTCTGGCTGCTAAGTTGACAGATTCCTGCTTGTAAGTTTCTGTGTTTGAACAGTTGCGCCTTAATCTTATAAATTCCCCTTTGGGGATAGCTTTTAAAGTGCTTGGTGCATGAGCGCTTGTGTGATGCAGCAATGCATTGGTGGCAGTTTCTTTTCTGTAAAAAGATGTTGAAATCAGGCCATCTTGATTTTTGGCTGTTGTTAAGTCTAGGAAATTAATTTGACACTGACTGTGATCAGAAGTTAACTTTATGTTGAGACTATTCTGATTAAACCTTGTCATAAATTAATTTAACTCTTTATATCTCTAATCGGATTTGTTCTATGTATTTGCTGTTGGCATCTGTGAATACTGTAAATTGTTCCCACCATCCTAAAAATAAATTAGCATATGTGGGGGCACAGGCTGTGCCCATTACTGTTCCCTGTGTTTCTAAGTTTAAGCTATCCTGTAAGGTGAAAAAATTGAAATGTAAGACAAAATGTAGTAGTTTTAATATAAAATCATTATGTGAGGAATTGTCTGTTTGATTGGTACTCAGAAAGTATTTAATCACTTTTTCTCCCAGTGTGCATTGCACTTGTGTAAAGGGACTCCACCTCTGCTGTTACTAATATGGAGTCACTTTTAACATGTATGTTCTCTAGTTTTTGTAAGACCTCCATAGTATCTTAAATGTAAGAGGGTAGAGTGTACAGATATTCCCTCAGACTTAGATCTACAGTACACATTGGCTGGCCTTCTCTGTCAGACCTTCGTTTCCAGACACTATGGGTCTGCCAGGTGGTTCCTGTAGATTCTTGTGAACTTTTGGAATTTAATATAGTGTGGCTACTTTAGGGTGTTGTTGTGAGAGAAAGAGCTTTTCTGATTCATTAATAATTTCATTTTTGTATGCTTGTAAGATGATCTTATTGTATTTCTCCAAATACATCTCAGTTGGATCACCTAGTTTTTTTATAATATGCTTTGTTATTCAATTGTCTTTTTACTTCCTCTAGGTATTTGGCTTTGTTCCATGGGACTATGTTTCCTCCCTTGTCCGATGGCTTCAATACAGTGCCTTCCCAGGATTTGATCTCTTTTATAGCTTTCCTTTCTTTTATGGTTAAATTAAGTTTTGGTTTGATGTGGGGCAATTTTTCTATTTGTTTACATACTATTTGGTTTAAAATTTAAATTTCTGGGGACAAATTAGTAGGTGGCATATATTTAGATTTATTCTTAATGGTTTGTCTCCATTCAATTTCAGTTGTTTGTGTGGATCTATTATCAGCTAATAGATGCTCTAAATCATCTATTGTTGTTTGGTCTGCTATCGTCCAATCCTCTCCAAATTCCTTTTTCAAAAAAATTTTTTAGTAGTAATTTCCTAGAGTAAAGATGCACATCTTTAATTATTTCAAATGTATTTAAACTTGTAGCAGGACAAAAAGTTAGTCCTTTGAATAATACTTGATAGTGATATTTTTTTAGATTATGATGTGTTAGATTTATAATTCTTAGGTCCCTATCCTTAATATGGAGAAGGGACTGGGTTGTCTCCTGCTTGTTGTTCTTGATGGAGGGGTAGTGTTTTTGCGTTTGTGTTGCCTGCCTGTTTGGTTCTGAAGACCTATTGTGTGAGGAGTTGTAATTGCTGAGGTATTGGATAAAAAAGAAGCAGAGGGTGGTGAAGGAATAGATGTTGTTTGTAAAGAAGAGACTGCAGTGGATGGTGTACTTAATAAAGTTTCTAACGCCATTAGTTGAGATCTAGTATATGTTCTTATTAAAGTGTCTGAACTCATACTGGTTGTGGAAGTCTCTATGTCTGATTGTTCAGATTCACTGTTAGTGTTTGCAGCCTCTGAAGTATATGATCTTCTATATGTATTATTGTTTCCATACATTTTTTTGCCATTGATATACTCTTCTTGGCAAAATCATTTTGATCTCTTAGATATTTAGTTTTTTTTATTCTGGACTAATTCACATTCTAATTTGCCCAGTTCTTTTTGGTACTGGCTATAAAGAGAGTTAAACTTCTCCATTTCCTCTAAGTGCTGAAGACTGTCATTTTTTGGGGTTTTATTTCTTGTTCTAAGCTTGCTTTTTCGTCTTTGTCTGATTCTATTAGAATTTGCATGTGTGTTAATGAACAGAGACTTAGGGCTTGCTCCCATCTTTCTATGTGGTCTTGTCTTTTTAATTCATAAGCGGGGAACATTTTGAATGTAAGTTCCCCCCATCGCTTGGAATGTTTTGACATTCTTTTATGCACGTCACATAGTAGGTTGTTTAATTGTTCCTCTCCTATATTGGAGGGAAGTAGAGAAGTAGGATTGAAAATCTGATTGAACTCTTGGAGGCATTTTTGCTGTCTGTTTTGGAGATTCAATTGTAAATTTATGTTTAGGGACCTGGAAACCTAGTAATCCTAGGGATATAATATCAAATGAATAATTCAAAAAGGTCCTAAGAGAAGTAATAGTCTTGTTTGTCTTTTTATTTTGGGGGTCAACATCCAAAAGTGTGCTGCAGCATGATACATTATTATCATACAAAATAACCTATTTATAGATAGGTACAAAAAGAAAATGCTGTCAGCACAATAACAAAGTAAGATACCAAGACAACGAAGCTAATTAGATAATTTATAGTAAACTGGAAATTTCAGAGTAAGGGGCCGAAATATCAAGCTCCAAATGGAGCTTGATGCCCCTGTTTCCGCGCGAGCCTTTAGGCTTTAGACCGCTGCTCTATAACTAATCTGCTGCCTCTGAGGCTGCGGTCTTCAATCCGTCTGATCCTATATGATTGAGCTGATTGACACCCCCTGCTAGCAGGCGATTGGCCGCAAATCTGCAGAGGGCAGCATTGCACAAGCAGTTCTGGTGAATAGCTTGTGCAATGATAAATGCTGACAGCGTATGTTGTCGGTATTTATCGATGTGCAGCAGACATGATACGCTACATCATATCATGTCCGTCCGCACTTTAATAAATCGGCCCCTAAGTGTTATTGTGTTGTCTTTTTATTATGCACTTGTTAAATATGCAATTCTACTGTATTTAATGGTCCTTTAATATCTAAACTTCACTCACCCCTTGCCTTATTTAGAGGAGCCAGTCTGGACTTGTTCCTAGAGTAGCCAAGGGTGGCCATAGTCATTATTTTAGCAGGCAATGCATTGTTTTGCAGTTGTATATGTAAACCCCCTGTTGAAGCAAATTACAGGTAGATATGTAGCAGTGTTGCCTTTGAGAAGTCTGCAGTGTACACTTCCAGTTCTGAGACTGAGAAAACCCACAATTTTAATTGTTAAATTACAAGAAATGGGACAAAATATATAATACAAGTATATTGCAAAGTTGTCTTACTATGCATAGTTAAACTTTTATATTAAAATCACAACGTTTTTAATGCCTCTTTAAGTGAAACCTACATTCAAACATAAAAGACAAACTTCATACATATTAAACCTTTTTTTTCCTTTTTGTTCTGGCTGCCTATGCTTGGATTACAAAATTTGTTAAAACTCACTTAAAAAAGCATGTGAAAATGTTTTTCATGTGTTTATCTAGGTTTTTCTTTTGATATTGTATACATATTTCAAGTGTTCTTTTTTTTCTTACTAATTCAAACAACACTCTTATTATTGATTGAAATATCTTTAAAAACATAATTTATACTTACCTGATAAATTAATTTATTTTATTGTGGTAAGAGTCAATGATCCATTACTCCTGGGAACTACCTTCCCTGCCACTAGAAGGAGGCAAATATGCCCAAACCCCAAGAGCTCTATATAACCCCTCCCCCCTCTGTGGTAGTTAGTCTGACGTATAGTCAAGCATAAAATGTAGGAAAAAAAAATAAAAATAAAATATATAATGTGCCATAACATAAAAAACATCAACAAAGAAAAAAAAGAGTGGGGTCTTGTGGACTCTTACCACCATGAAAGAAATTAATCAGGTAAGCATAAATTATGTTTTCTTTCATAAAGTTGATAAGAGACCATGATTTATTACTCCTGGGAACCAATACTAAAGCTGTGGAGAGTCCACAAGTAATAAGAAAATAGGGCAGGATCTTTTCTTCCATAAGGAAATGTATATATATATATATATATATATATATATATATATATATATATATATATATATATATACAAAACACGGAAGGGGACTGCACTCTCATACCGGGTACACATCCCATGACCCTGCAACATGCTCAGCCCTGGGTGCTCACCGGCACTCACAGGAAGCTGTGCTGTCCCCAGAGTCACAGGCAGTTAACCCAAGACAGGTCTGGGTGCAAGAACCATAGGGAAAATTACAAAACAGAGCTTGTAAGTGAGTGCTGGACTTTCTCTGTGTGTTGTATTATTTTGTTTTGTAATTTTCCCTATGGTTCTTGGAATGTATAAGATGTGTCTGTTGTAAGTTTGTCAGGTTTGTGATTATTATTTTTTTCCTATCTACTTGGGGGTCCAAACTAGGTTGAAGTCCCCAGCTAGTAACAGGTGGCCTTGAAGTAATGTGTCTTATTGTGTCAGAAATTTGCATAGCAATGTGATTTGTCGTTTGTTTGGACCATAGTAAGATGCTAAAGTGTAGAGGATATTGTCAAATTTACAAATTAAGATGAGGTAACGTCCCTGCGTGTCTGATTTGGCATAGATTTTCTCATAATAAATGTTTTTATGTATCATAATGGCCACTCCTCTAGACTTTTGGGTGAATGAGGTCATCTCCAGGACTGGGTATTGTTTAAATTTAAGAAGAGGAGGTTTATCATTTGACGAATGTGTTTCCTGTTGGAAAACAATTTGACTTCGAGTTTTGAAAAGTGAACGTAGGAAAATGCTCCTTTTCATAGGGGGAATTGAGTCCATGTACATTATGTGAAGTACAGGAGTATTCTATCTTGAGGGTGGAAAAGAGGAAGAAGGAGGGAGAATAAAAGAAGAGGGGGGGGGAGAAGAGAAAGTAGGAGATAGAAGCAAAGAAGTCACCTAAGGAGAGGTAGACAGTCACACTATGTGGTGTCTTGAAGAAATCAAAGGTGTGGTATATGGGAGAGATAAACCACGTAAAGAGCCTCTGAGTGTAATGTCAGAGTACTTTATTTGGGGGGGGATATAGTTGAACAGGGAGATGTGATTGAGACAGACATGGGGAGATCGGGGGACCAAGAGAAAAGAGGAGAGAGAAAGAAAGAAAAAAAAAAGTGGGGGGGGGGGGGTGGAGAGGTGGGGGGAGAGGAAGATGGGGGGAGGTAGGGCATTATACAACAGAATATTCAGAGTGTATTTCATGCTGTCAATGGTATAACACAGAATACATAACACAATTATACATTTTATAACTAAATAAGTAATGGTAACCTATTATAACAGTTAACATCAGAACTTTATCCATTGTTCCATTAAGTACACACCAGTTAACATATTTTCTAAGTGAAAGAACATTGGAGAAATTATAGCTTATGTAGTAAAAACAGAATTTATGCTTACCTGATAAATTACTTTCTCCAACGGTGTGTCCGGTCCACGGCGTCATCCATTACTTGTGGGAAAATGTTCTCCCCCACAGGGAAAGGCAAGGAGAGCACACAGCAAGAGCTGTCCATATAGCTCCCCCTCTGGCTCCGCCCCCCAGTCATTCGACCGACGGTTAGGAGAAAAAGGAGAAACTATAGGGTGCCGTGGTGACTGTAGTGTATAAAGAAAATTTTTTCAACCTGATTAAAAAAAAAAAACCAGGGCTGGCCGTGGACCGGACACACCGTTGGAGAAAGTAATTTATCAGGTAAGCATAAATTCTGTTTTCTCCAACATTGGTGTGTCCGGTCCACGGCGTCATCCATTACTTGTGGGAACCAATACCAAAGCTTTAGGACACGGATGAAGGGAGGGAGCAAATCAGGTTACCTAAACAGAAGGCACCACGGCTTGCAAAACCTTTCTCCCAAAAACAGCCTCCGAAGAAGCAAAAATATCAAATTTGTAGAATTTGGCAAAAGTGTGCAGAGAAGACCAAGTCGCTGCCTTACATATCTGGTCAACAGAAGCCTCGTTCTTATAGGCCCATGTGGAAGTCACAGCCCTAGTAGAGTGAGCTGTGATACGGTCAGGAGGCTACCGTCCGGCAGTCTCATAAGCCAAGCGGATAATGCTTTTCAGCCAGAAAGAGAGAGAGGTAGCAGTAGCTTTTTGACCTCTCCTCTTACCAGAGTAAACGACAAACAAGGATGAGGTTTGTCTAAAATCTTTTGTTGCTTCTAAATAAAACTTTAAAGCACGAACAACATCTAAATTGTGTAATAAACGTTCCTTCTTTGAAACTGGATTCGGACACAAAGAAGGAACAACTATTTCCTGGTTGATGTTCTTGTTGGAAACAACTTTTGGAAGAAAATCAGGCTTAGTACGCAAAACAACCTTATCTGAATGGAACACCAGATAGGGTGGATCACACTGCAAAGCAGATAATTCAGAAACTCTTCTAGCAGAAGAAATAGCAACCAAAAACAGAACTTTCCAAGATAGTAACTTAATATCTATGGAATGTAAAGGTTCAAACGGAACCCCTTGAAGAACTGAAAGAACTAAATTTAGACTCCAAGGAGGAGTCATGGGTCTGTAAACAGGCTTGATTCTAACCAAAGCCTGAACAAAAGCTTGTACATCTGGCAAAGCTGCCACTCGTTTGTGCAACAAGATGGATAATGCAGAAATCTGTCCTTTTAGAGAACTAGCTGACAATCCTTTATCCAAACCTTCTTGGAGAAAGGAGAGAATCTTTGGAATTTTAATCTTACTCCAGGAGAATCCTTTGGATTCACACCAACAGATATATTTTTTCCATATTTTATGGTAAATCTTTCTAGTCACAGCTTTTCTGGCTTGGACCAGAGTATCAATCACAGAATTTGAAAACCCACGCTTGGATAAAATTAAGCGTTCAATTTCCAAGCAGTCAGCTGCAGAGAAACTAGATTGGGATGTTCGAATGGACCTTGTACTAGAAGGTCCTGTCTCAAAGGTAGCTTCCATGGTGGAGCCGATGACATATTCACCAGGTCTGCATACCAAGTCCTGCGTGGCCACGCAGGAGCTATCAGAATCACAGAGGCCTTCTCCTGTTTGATCCTGGCTATGAGCCTGGGGAGGAGAGGAAACGGTGGAAACACATATGCTAGGTTGAACTACCAAGGCGCCACTAATGCATCCACTAGAGTCGCCTTGGGATCCCTGGATCTGGACCCGTAGCAAGGAATCTTGAAGTTCTGACGGGACGCCATTAGATCCATGTCTGGAATGCCCCATAATTGGGTTAACTGAGCAAAGACCTCCGGATGGAGTTCCTACTCCCCCGGATGGAAAGTCTGAAATAGTCCGCCTCCCAGTTGTCTACTCCTGGGATGTGAATAGCAGATAGATGGCAGGAGTGATTCTCTGCCCATTGGATTATCTTGGTTACTTCCTTCATCGCTAGGGAACTCTTTGTTCCCCCCTGATGATTGATGTACGCAACAGTCGTTATGTTGTCCGACTGAAATCTTATGAACCTGGTTTCCGCTAGCTGAGGCCAAGCCAGGAGCGCATTGAATATAGCTCTTAGTTCCAAAATGTTTATCAGGAGAAGCGACTCTTCCCGCGACCATAGGCCCTGAGCTTTCAGAGAGTCCCAGACCGCGCCCTACCCCAAGAGGCTGGCGTCGGTCGTGACGATGACCAACTCCGGTCTGCGGAAACTCATTCCCTGAGACAGGTGATCCTGGGTCAACCACCAGAGAAGTGAGTGCCTGGTTACCTGGTCTACTTGAATTTGGGGAGACAAGTCTGTATAGTCCCCATTCCACTGATTGAGTATGCACAGCTGTAATGGTCTTAGATGAATTCGAGCAAAAGGAACCACATCCATTGCTGCGACCATTAGTCCTATTACTTCCATGCATTGAGCTATGGAGGGTTGAGGAATAGAGTGAAGAACTCGACAAGCTTTTAGAAGCTTTGTCTTTCTGACGTCTGTGAGAAAGATCTTCATTTCCACAGAATCTATTATTGTTCCCAGAAAAGGAACCCTTGTGGACGGTGACAGTGAACTTTTTTCTATGTTCACTTTCCACCCGTGAGATCTGAGAAAAGCCAACACAATGTCTGTATGAGCCCTCGCTTTGGAAAGAGATGACGCTTGGATTAGGATGTCGTCTAGATAAGGTGCTACAGCGATGCCCCTCGGTCTTAGGACCGCTAGAAGGGACCCTAGCACCTTTGTGAAAATTCTGGGAGTGGTGGCTAAACCGAATGGAAGAGCCACAAACTGGTAATGTTTGTCCAGAAAGGTGAACCTCAGGAACTGATGATGAGATTTGTGGATTGGGATATGCAGATACGCATCCTTTAGATCCACGGTAGTCAAAAATTGACCCTGCTGGATTGTTGGTAAGATTGTCCGAATGGTTTCCATCTTGAAGGATGGAACTCTGAGGAACTTGTTTAATATCTTTAAATCCAGAATTGGCCTGAAAGTTCCCTCTTTTTTGGGAACCACAAACAGGTTTGAGTAAAACCCTAGACCTTGTTCCCCGGAGGGGACTGGGTTTATCACTCCCATCTTTGATAGGTCTCTTACACAATGTAAGAATGCCTGTTTCTTTATCTGGTCTGAAAATAAGCGAGACAGGTGGAACCTTCCCTTTTGAGGAAGTCCCTTGAATTCTAACAGGTATCCCTTGGAAACTATCTCTAGTGCCCAGGGATCCAGAACATCTCTTGCCCAAGCCTGAGCGAAGAGAGATAGTCTGTCCCCTACCAGATCCGGTCCCGGATCGGGGGCTACCCCTTCATGCTGTCTTGGTAGCAGCAGCAGGTTTCTTGGTTTGTTTACCCTTGTTCCAGCCTTGCATGGGCTTCCAAGCGGGTTTGGGCTGGGCCGCGTTACCTTCTTGTCTAGCGGCAGTGGAGTTATTAGCCGGTCCGTTCCTGAAATTGCGAAAGGAACGAAAATTAGACTTGTTCTTAGCCTTAAAAGGCCTATCCTGTGGGAGGGCATGGCCCTTACCCCCAGTGATGTCTGAAATAATTTCCTTCAATTCCGGCCCAAAAAGGGTCTTACCCTTGAAATGAATATTCAGTAACTTAGTCTTGGACGACACATCTGCCGACCAGGATTTTAGCCAAAGCGCCCTCCGCGCTACTATAGCAAAACCTGAGTTTTTCGCTGCCAATTTCGTTATTTGAAAGGCGGCATCCAATATAAATGAATTAGCTAACTTTAATGCGTGAATTCTGTCCATCTTCATAGGAAGTCTCTTTCTGGAGCGACCTTTCTAGTTCTTCGAACCAAAAGGACGCCGCTGAAGTGACAGTAATAACACACGTAGCTGGTTGAAGGATGAACCCTTGCTGAACAAAAATATTTTTAAGCAATCCTTCCAATTTTTTATCCATAGGATCTTTGAAAGCGCAGCTGTCCTCTATAGGAATAGTTGTGCGCTTCGCTAGTGTTGAAACAGCTCCCTCAACCTTCGGGACCGTTTGCCATGCGTCCCTTCTAGGGTCTACTATGGGAAACATTTTCTTAAATATAGGAGGTGGGGCAAAGGGTACACCTGGCTTCTCCCACTCCTTTTCCACTATGTTCGCTACCCTCTTAGGTATTGGAAAAGCGTCGTCGTGCACTGGGACCTCTAAAAATTTGTCCAATTTGCACAACTTCTCTGGTACTACCATGGAATCACAGTCATCCAGAGTAGCTAATACCTCCTTAAGCAAAGGAGATGTTCTAGCTTAAACTTAAATGCCACTAGATCAGGTTCTGCCTGTTGAGAAATTTTTCCTGAGTCTGAAATTTCACCCTCAGACAGCCCTTCCCTCACAGCCAATTCCGATTGATGTGAGGGTAAAATAGATAAGGCATTGTCAGCGTCTGATTGTTCATCCTTTTTATCTGGTTATAGGTTATCTGATGGAACAGACATGTTAAACAGATTTAGGCAGGCAAACAATGCAATAAAAACGATTTTAAACAAAAACGTTACTGTCTCTTTAAATAATAAAATTACACATTTATTTCTGAATGTTCAAAAAACTATGAAGGCAATATCCGATTTTTCTGAAATTTGGACCCCAGTGTCTTAATGCTTAGAAAGTATTGCACAGCAAATATGGAGACTCTAGCTCTTAAAACAAGCAAACCGGAGGATTTAACCGTTTTTACACACCACAATCCCAGCTACAGCCTTGCTGCAGCTTTTTACCTTCCTTAGGGGTCACCATTCACAGAAAAAAGCCTTTTGGAGTCACTTTCTGAACCACAGGACCCTCTCACATGAATCTGCATGCACTGCCTTGAAATTCAACTGCACAGCTGAAGTGCCAAAATGAGGCTTCCTCCCTCAGCACACTAGAGTGAAGGGGCCTTCCTGACTAGATTTAGGTGTCTAAAACAAGCCAGATCAATAAAAAACGTTCCCAAGTGTATGTGAGCTTATAAAATATTTCAAATGGTATAATATTGTAATAAAAACCAATCGATTTAGCCCCTAACAGTGTCTACCAGCATAAAAAACAAAAAGGGGAAGCCTGTTATCTTTTTTGCTGAGGTGAAAGAAAAATGGCTTACCGTTTCCCCTGAGGGGAAAAAATGACTGTCATCTAGCATTAGCCTGTGTTGTTAGAAGGAGACTAGTCATACCTGAAGCAGATGAGTCTGCAAACTGTTACCCCCAACTGAAGTTCTCTAGTTTCAACAGTCCTGTGTGGTAACAGTAATGGATTTTAGTTACTTGTGCTAAAATCATAGCCCTCTTAAACAGAAATCTTCATCACTTTTCTGTTATAGAGTAAATAGTACAAGCCAGCACTATTTTAAAATAACAAACTCTTGATAGAAGAATAAAAAACTACAACTAACACCACAAACTCCTCGCCATCCCCGTGGTAGATGCTACTTGTTCAGAGCGGCAAGGAGAATGACTGGGGGGCGGAGCCAGAGGGGGAGCTATATGGACAGCTCTTGCTGTGTGCTCTCCTTGCCTTTCCCTGTGGGGGAGAACATTTTCCCACAAGTAATGGATGACACCGTGGAACGGACACACCAATGTTGGAGAAATAGCAGCTAGACTTTTCTTACTCTTCTTTTCCCCCTCTTTTCTCCCTTCCCCTGTTCTTCTCTTTGTGTATCAATCTGTTCTTTTTATGTCCTAATGAATTGGGAATAACTAATCCTTAAGTTTCTCTTAACAGTTTGTGACACCTTGCAGGATCTTGGAATGGAAGGGATGGAGAAGAGAGGAGTGGGAAGGAAGGGGGAGTAAGGGTTCAGGGTCATATAAACCTGGGAGGGATTTGTAATATTGTGATATTGGGTCAACCTAGGTAATACAAATTTAAACAGTAATAAACCTTAACTAATGTAGACAGGATCTGCTACACTTAAAGTAGGTAGTGTTTTGAGTGTTTATGAAATGCTTCCCTTCCTTTCCTATACTACAGTAGAAAACATTAGTTTAAATACACAATTATTTCAAAACATAAGATATAGGTTTTACATGGGGTACCTTCAGTTCAACCAAACATGGTTGCCAACCTGAAACTTTGCCAACAAAAGAGAAAACATACAAAAGGGTATTTTTTTTAACTGGTTCTTGCCTAGAAAAAGAGGAGTGTTTAAGAGTTAACCATATCTATGGCCTGACTATGGCCTAAAGCTGGTTCCCACGAGGGAGCTGTAACATTCAGATTAGGAGGTCAGTAAAGAGATCTTCCATGATGTTAGCAAATCAGTACCTGAGTGATGGTTGAAACTGTATATTGTTGGTTGTCCTTGTAAATGATTAATTTTGATGGGTAACCCCACCTGTATTTTATGTTGTGTGATCGTAAAACCACGGTGAAGTCCCTAAAAGATCTCATCTTCTGTAGGGTCCTCATAGCCATATCCGCAAAAATGGAGATGTCCTGGAACCTGCAGGGGAGGTTGGGTTTTGACATGGAGGCTCTCATAATTTTTTCTTTGTAGGTGTAGAAATGGAGACGTAGAACCACATCTCGCAGTTTATCATCTGAAAGGCCTCTGGAGCATAGGGCTCTGTATGCTTGATCCATCAAGCCCTCAGTAGGTGTAGACGGTGGAGCTAAGCAGTTAAATAGCTCTGTCAAGAAAGGAACCAGGTCTCCTGGAGGAATTGTTTCTGAAACATCTCTAATCTGAAGATTATGATCCTCCATATCCGCCATTTTGTCTTCCAGTTGAGAGAGTTAGTCTGCCAATGATTGTATATATGATAGCATATTCTGTGATCCGAGATCTAAAAGAGGAGTGGTGTGCTTCTAGCAACGATCTTAGGGAGTCTAGGACAAATGTCGGGGTAACTGTGGTAGGAGCTGAATCTTGTAAGGTTTGAAATGTTAAGGCCAATAGGTCTTGGTTAGTGGATGCAGGGTTAATTTCCATTTCAGGTCCCTCAGAGTCAGGTTGGGAGGGTGTGAAATGGTCAACGACCGTTCTCTTGGGTCCAGTAAGGGGCTTTGTTTTCGTCCCCTTAGAAGATTGTGCCATGTTACGATGGAAGGTGTATGATGCGTCCAAAAAGTGTGATTTAGTATTTTACCCTCTGTAGGTTAGGCAGGGCTTAGAAGTGGTGTAAAAAAGAAAAACAAAAAAACATAAACTTGGTGTTTTCCTCGCTCTCCCCACAAGCCAGGGGCGATCACATTATCATTACTATTTTAGCGTAGCTCATTCAAAATGTTTAGAGCCTGTGGGCCTCAAAACTATTATGGTGTGAGGTATGCACATTATGTCCGGTAATGAGATTCATTTTGTGTGATTCTGAAGCCCAAGAAAAGACAGATTCTGCAGAGAATAACTGGTCGGTTAGGCCTATTAGTTCGGTTGCAGGTGCTGTATCCAGTTATATACATTCTTTATATATTGATTCCCAGCCCAAATGTATGTGTGGATAACTCACTGTGACCTTGTAGATTAGGCCATGGATTAGGTGATTGTGTCGCAGTGTAGGCCTTTTCCACTTTGTCAGCTGCGGGCCTCTGATGGCGGTCTTAGCTGCGTCACGTCAGTTAATAGTGTGTAGATGCCGTTTGTGGGCTTGTATGGGTTTTGGCACAGGTGGTTCAGTCAGCAGACCCGCTGTCTTAAGAGGCCAGACAGGGACTGGATGGGTGTGTGTGGGTCGGCTGTAGATTCAGCCGTCTTCAGCGTATCGATCGCGGGTGGAGAGTGTTCGGAATTCTTCAGTAGGTGTAGACGGTGGAGCTAAGCAGTTAAATAGCTCTGTCAAGAAAGGAACCAGGTCTCCTGGAGGAATTGTTTCTTAAACATCTCTAATCTGAAGATTATGATCCTCCATATCTGCCATTTTGTCTTCCAGTTGAGAGAGTTAGTCTGCCAATGATTGTATATATGATAGCATATTGGCTTGATCTACCACTATGTCCTCTTGTTTTCTTTCAATATTGTCTACCCTTTCATTCGTGGTGTTAATCTCTCTCCGTATATCTGTTAGAGATTCTGTGATCCGAGATCTAAAAGAGGAGTGGTGTGCTTCTAGCAACGATCTTAGGGAGTCTAGGACAAATGTCGGGGTAACTGTGGTAGGAGCTGAATCTTGTAAGGTTTGAAATGTTAAGGCCAATAGGTCTTGGTTAGTGGATGCAGGGTTAATTTCCATTTCAGGTCCCTCAGAGTCAGGTTGGGAGGGTGTGAAATGGTCAACGACGGTTCTCTTGGGTCCAGTAAGGGGCTTTGTTTTTGTCCCCTTAGAAGATTGTGCCATGTTACGATGGAAGGTGTATGATGCGTCCAAAAAGTGTGATTTAGTATTTTACCCTCTGTAGGTTAGGCAGGGCTTAGAAGTGGTGTAAAAAAGAAAAACAAAAAAACATAAACTTGGTGTTTTCCTCGCTCTCCCCACAAGCCAGGGGCGATCACATTATCATTACCATTTTAGCGTAGCTCATTCAAAATGTTTAGAGCCTGTGGGCCTCAAAACTATTATGGTGTGAGGTATGCACATTATGTCCGGTAATGAGATTCATTTTGTGTGAATCTGAAGCCCAAGAAAAGACAGATTCTGCAGAGAATAACTGGTCGGTTAGGCCTATTAGTTCGGTTGCAGGTGCTGTATCCAGTTATATACATTCTTTATATATTGATTCCCAGCCCAAATGTATGTGTGGATAACTCACTGTGACCTTGTAGATTAGGCCATGGATTAGGTGATCGTGTCGCAGTGTAGGCCTTTTCCACTTTGTCAGCTGCGGGCCTCTGATGGCGGTCTTAGCTGCGTCACGTCAGTTAATAGTGTGTAGATGCCGTTTGCGGGCTTGTATGGGTTTTGGCACAGGTGGTTCAGTCAGCAGACCCGCTGTCTTAAGAGGCCAGACAGGGACTGGATGGGTGTGTGTGGGTCGGCTGTAGATTCAGCCGTCTTCAGCGTATCGATCGCGGGTGGAGAGTGGTCGGAATTCTTCAGTAGGTGTAGACGGTGGAGCTAAGCAGTTAAATAGCTCTGTCAAGAAAGGAACCAGGTCTCCTGGAGGAATTGTTTCTTAAACATCTCTAATCTGAAGATTATGATCCTCCATATCTGCCATTTTGTCTTCCAGTTGAGAGAGTTAGTCTGCCAATGATTGTATATATGATAGCATATTGGCTTGATCTACCACTATGTCCTCTTGTTTTCTTTCAATATTGTCTACCCTTTCATTCGTGGTGTTAATCTCTCTCCGTATATCTGTTAGAGATTCTGTGATCCGAGATCTAAAAGAGGAGTGGTGTGCTTCTAGCAACGATCTTAGGGAGTCTAGGACAAATGTCGGGGTAACTGTGGTAGGAGCTGAATCTTGTAAGGTTTGAAATGTTAAGGCCAATAGGTCTTGGTTAGTGGATGCAGGGTTAATTTCCATTTCAGGTCCCTCAGAGTCAGGTTGGGAGGGTGTGAAATGGTCAACGACGGTTCTCTTGGGTCCAGTAAGGGGCTTTGTTTTTGTCCCCTTAGAAGATTGTGCCATGTTACGATGGAAGGTGTATGATGCGTCCAAAAAGTGTGATTTAGTATTTTACCCTCTGTAGGTTAGGCAGGGCTTAGAAGTGGTGTAAAAAAGAAAAACTAAAAAACATAAACTTGGTGTTTTCCTCGCTCTCCCCACAAGCCAGGGGCGATCACATTATCATTACCATTTTAGCGTAGCTCATTCAAAATGTTTAGAGCCTGTGGGCCTCAAAACTATTATGGTGTGAGGTATGCACATTATGTCCGGTAATGAGATTCATTTTGTGTGAATCTGAAGCCCAAGAAAAGACAGATTCTGCAGAGAATAACTGGTCGGTTAGGCCAATTAGTTTGGTTGCAGGTGCTGTATCCAGTTATATACATTCTTTATATATTGATTCCCAGCCCAAATGTATGTGTGGATAACTCACTGTGACCTTGTAGATTAGGCCATGGATTAGGTGATCGTGTCGCAGTGTAGGCCTTTTCCACTTTGTCAGCTGCGGGCCTCTGATGGCGGTCTTAGCTGCGTCACGTCAGTTAATATTGTGTAGATGCCGTTTGTGGGCTTGTATGGGTTTTGGCACAGGTGGTTCAGTCAGCAGACCCGCTGTCTTAAGAGGCCAGACAGGGACTGGATGGGTGTGTGTGGGTCGGCTGTAGATTCAGCCGTCTTCAGCGTATCGATCGCGGGTGGAGAGTGGTCGGAATTCTTCAGTATGTGGAGACGGTGGAGCTAAGCAGTTAAATAGCTCTGTCAAGAAAGGAACCAGGTCTCCTGGAGGAATTGTTTCTGAAACATCTCTAATCTGAAGATTATGATCCTCCATATCCGCCATTTTGTCTTCCAGTTGAGAGAGTTAGTCTGCCAATGATTGTATATATGATAGCATATTGGCTTGATCTACCACTATGTCCTCTTGTTTTCTTTCAATATTGTCTACCCTTTCATTTGTGGTGTTAATCTCTCTCCGTATATCTGTTAGAGATTCTGTGATCCGAGATCTAAAAGAGGAGTGGTGTGCTTCTAGCAACGATCTTAGGGAGTCTAGGATAAATGTCGGGGTAACTGTGGTAGGAGCTGAATCTTGTAAGGTTTGAAATGTTAAGGCCAATAGGTCTTGGTTAGTGGATGCAGGGTTAATTTCCATTTCAGGTCCCTCAGAGTCAGGTTGGGAGGGTGTGAAATGGTCAACGACCGTTCTCTTGGGTCCAGTAAGGGGCTTTGTTTTCGTCCCCTTAGAAGATTGTGCCATGTTACGATGGAAGGTGTATGATGCGTCCAAAAAGTGTGATTTAGTATTTTACCCTCTGTAGGTTAGGCAGGGCTTAGAAGTGGTGTAAAAAAGAAAAACAAAAAAACATAAACTTGGTGTTTTCCTCGCTCTCCCCACAAGCCAGGGGCGATCACATTATCATTACCATTTTAGCGTAGCTCATTCAAAATGTTTAGAGCCTGTGGGCCTCAAAACTATTATGGTGTGAGGTATGCACATTATGTCCGGTAATGAGATTCATTTTGTGTGAATCTGAAGCCCAAGAAAAGACAGATTCTGCAGAGAATAACTGGTCGGTTAGGCCTATTAGTTCGGTTGCAGGTGCTGTATCCAGTTATATACATTCTTTATATATTGATTCCCAGCCCAAATGTATGTGTGGATAACTCACTGTGACCTTGTAGATTAGGCCATGGATTAGGTGATCGTGTCGCAGTGTAGGCCTTTTCCACTTTGTCAGCTGCGGGCCTCTGATGGCGGTCTTAGCTGCGTCACGTCAGTTAATAGTGTGTAGATGCCGTTTGTGGGCTTGTATTAGTTTTGGCACAGGTGGTTCAGTCAGCATTCCCGCTGTCTTAAGAGGCCAGACAGGGACTGGATGGGTGTGTGTGGGTCGGCTGTAGATTCAGCCGTCTTCAGCGTATCGATCGCGGGTGGAGAGTGGTCGGAATTCTTCAGTAGGTGTAGACGGTGGAGCTAAGCAGTTAAATAGCTCTGTCAAGAAAGGAACCAGGTCTCCTGGAGGAATTGTTTCTGAAACATCTCTAATCTGAAGATTATGATCCTCCATATCTGCCATTTTGTCTTCCAGTTGAGAGAGTTAGTCTGCCAATGATTGTATATATGATAGCATATTGGCTTGATCTACCACTATGTCCTCTTGTTTTCTTTCAATATTGTCTACCCTTTCATTCGTGGTGTTAATCTCTCTCCATATATCTGTTAGAGATTCTGTGATCCGAGATCTAAAAGAGGAGTGGTGTGCTTCTAGCAACGATCTTAGGGAGTCTAGGACAAATGTCGGGGTAACTGTGGTAGGAGCTGAATCTTGTAAGGTTTGAAATGTTAAGGCCAATAGGTCTTGGTTAGTGGATGCAGGGTTAATTTCCATTTCATGTCCCTCAGAGTCAGGTTGGGAGGGTGTGAAATGGTCAACGACCGTTCTCTTGGGTCCAGTAAGGGGCTTTGTTTTTGTCCCCTTAGAAGATTGTGCCATGTTACGATGGAAGGTGTATGATGCGTCCAAAAAGTGTGATTTAGTATTTTACCCTCTGTAGGTTAGGCAGGGCTTAGAAGTGGTGTAAAAAAGAAAAACAAAAAAACATAAACTTGGTGTTTTCCTCGCTCTCCCCACAAGCCAGGGGTGATCACATTATCATTACCATTTTAGCGAAGCTCATTCAAAATGTTTAGAGCCTGTGGGCCTCAAAACTATTATGGTGTGAGGTATGCACATTATGTCCGGTAATGAGATTCATTTTGTGTGAATCTGAAGCCCAAGAAAAGACAGATTCTGCAGAGAATAACTGGTCGGTTAGGCCTATTAGTTCGGTTGCAGGTGCTGTATCCAGTTATATACATTCTTTATATATTGATTCCCAGCCCAAATGTATGTGTGGATAACTCACTGTGACCTTGTAGATTAGGCCATGGATTAGGTGATCGTGTCACAGTGTAGGCCTTTTCCACTTTGTCAGCTGCGGGTCTCTGATGGCGGTCTTAGCTGCGTCACGTCAGTTAATAGTGTGTAGATGCCGTTTGTGGGCTTGTATGGGTTTTGGCACAGGTGGTTCAGTCAGCAGACCCGCTGTCTTAAGAGGCCAGACAGGGACTGGATGGGTGTGTATGGGTCGGCTGTAGATTCAGCCGTCTTCAGCGTATCGATCGCAGGTGGAGAGTGGTCGGAATTCTTCAGTAGGTGTAGACGGTGGAGCTAAGCAGTTAAATAGCTCTGTCAAGAAAGGAACCAGGTCTCCTGGAGGAATTGTTTCTGAAACATCTCTAATCTGAAGATTATGATCCTCCATATCCGCCATTTTGTCTTCCAGTTGAGAGAGTTAGTCTGCCAATGATTGTATATATGATAGAATATTGGCTTGATCTACCACTATGTCCTCTTGTTTTCTTTCAATATTGTCTACCCTTTTATTCATGGTGTTAATTTCTCTCCGTATATCTGTTAGAGATTCTGTGATCCGAGATCTAAAAGAGGAGTGGTGTGCTTCTAGCAATGATCTTAGGGAGTCTAGGACAAATGTCGGGGTAACTGTGGTAGGAGCTGAATCTTGTAAGGTTTGAAATGTTAAGGCCAATAGGTCTTGGTTAGTGGATGCAGGGTTAATTTCCATTTCAGGTCCCTCAGAGTCAGGTTGGGAGGGTGTGAAATGGTCAACGACCATTCTCTTGGGTCCAGTAAGGGGCTTTGTTTTTGTCCCCTTAGAAGATTGTGCCATGTTACGATGGAAGGTGTATGATGCGTCCAAAAAGTGTGATTTAGTATTTTACCCTCTGTAGGTTAGGCAGGGCTTAGAAGTGGTGTAAAAAAGAAAAACAAAAAAACATAAACTTGGTGTTTTCCTCGCTCTCCCCACAAGCCAGGGGCGATCACATTATCATTACCATTTTAGCGTAGCTCATTCACAATGTTTAGAGCCTGTGGGCCTCAAAACTATTATGGTGTGAGGTATGCACATTATGTCCGGTAATGAGATTCATTTTGTGTGAATCTGAAGCCCAAGAAAAGACAGATTCTGCAGAGAATAACTGGTCGGTTAGGCCTATTAGTTCGGTTGCAGGTGCTGTATCCAGTTATATACATTCTTTATATATTGATTCCCAGCCCAAATGTATGTATGGAAAACTTACTGTGACCTTGTAGATTAGGCCATGGATTAGGTGATCGTGTCGCAGTGTAGGCCTTTTCCACTTTGTCAGCTGCGGGCCTCTGATGGCGGTCTTAGCTGCGTCACGTCAGTTAATAGTGTGTAGATGCCGTTTGTGGGCTTGTATGGGTTTTGGCACAGGTGGTTCAGTCAGCAGACCCACTGTCTTAAGAGGCCAGACAGGGACTGGATGGGTGTGTGTGGGTCGGCTGTAGATTCAGCCGTCTTCAGCGTATCGATCGCGGGTGGAGAGTGGTCGGAATTCTTCAGTATGTGTAGACGGTGGAGCTAAGCAGTTAAATAGCTCTGTCAAGAAAGGAACCAGGTCTCCTGGAGGAATTGTTTGTGAAACATCTCTAATCTGAAGATAATGATCCTCCATATCCGCCATTTTGTCTTCCAGTTGAGAGAGTTAGTCTGCCAATGATTGTATATATGATAGCATATTGGCTTGATCTACCACTATGTCCTCTTGTTTTCTTTCAATATTGTCTACCCTTTCATTCGTGGTGTTAATCTCTCTCCGTATATCTGTTAGAGATTCTGTGATCCGAGATCTAAAAGAGGAGTGGTGTGCTTCTAGCAACGATCTTAGGGAGTCTAGGACAAATGTCGGGGTAACTGTGGTAGGAGCTGAATCTTGTAAGTTTTGAAATGTTAAGGCCAATAGGTCTTGGTTAGTGGATGCAGGGTTAATTTCCATTTCAGGTCCCTCAGAGTCAGGTTGGGAGGGTGTGAAATGGTCAACAACCGTTCTCTTGGGTCCAGTAAGGGGCTTTGTTTTTGTCCCCTTAGAAGATTGTGCCATGTTACGATGGAAGGTGTATGATGCGTCCAAAAAGTGTGATTTAGTATTTTACCCTCTGTAGGTTAGGCAGGGCTTAGAAGTGGTGTAAAAAAGAAAAACTAAAAAACATAAACTTGGTGTTTTCCTCGCTCTCCCCACAAGCCAGGGGCGATCACATTATCATTACCATTTTAGCGTAGCTCATTCAAAATGTTTAGAGCCTGTGGGCCTCAAAACTATTATGGTGTGAGGTATGCACATTATGTCCGGTAATGAGATTCATTTTGTGTGAATCTGAAGCCCAAGAAAAGACAGATTCTGCAGAGAATAACTGGTCGGTTAGGCCTATTAGTTCGGTTGCAGGTGCTGTATCCAGTTATATACATTCTTTATATATTGATTCCCAGCCCAAATGTATGTGTGGATAACTCACTGTGACCTTGTAGATTAGGCCATGGATTAGGTGATCGTGTCGCAGTGTAGGCCTTTTCCACTTTGTCAGCTGCGGGCCTCTGATGGCGGTCTTAGCTGCGTCACGTCAGTTAATAGTGTGTAGATGCCGTTTGTGGGCTTGTATGGGTTTTGGCACAGGTGGTTCAGTCAGCAGACCCGCTGTCTTAAGAGGCCAGACAGGGACTGGATGGGTGTGTGTGGGTCGGCCGTCTTCAGCGTATCGATCGTGGGTGGAGAGTGGTCGGAATTCTTTCCCTTTTGTTCTCAGATATTTCGCCACTAACTCCAAATTGAGTTCAAGTCTTTCTCGTCCCTCAAGGGGTTTTAAATATCGATATTTTGTTTAGTAGAGGTGTGCCGCTCGGCTCGGCTGATGACTCCGCCCCCCATATATATTTTAATATGCACTTAAAATCAACCAACAGGAAATTACACAGAAACAACTGCCTAAAGGACCTTTCTACCAAAAGCTGCCTCAGAAGAAGCAAAAACTTTAAAATGATATAATTTAGTGAAAGCATGCAATGAAGACCAAGTAGCTCCATTGCAAACTTCAATCTTCTTTGGTCTGTTAGCGAAAGTATCATGGAGACTGAATCTATCTGGAACCCCAGAAAAGAAACCTTTGTCTGGGGAGCTAAATAAATCTTTTCCCCAATTTATCCTCCAACCACACTGATGAAGAAACAACAGTCTGTTTGGTGTGGGATTCTGCTAAATATAAAGATGGAGCTATTACCAAGATATTGCCCAGGTAAGGAAACACAGCTAATCCCTAACCTCTGATGATAGACAAAAGAGACCAGAAGAACCTTTGTGAAGATCCTTGGAGCTGTAGCCAGACCCAACGATAGAGCAACAAACTGAAAATGCTTGTCTAGAAAAGTAAACCTCAGAAACTGAGTGATCATTGTGAATCAGAATATGGAGGTAAACATTCTTTAAATCATTTGTAGACATAGACTGTCCTTGCAAAATGAAAGGCAGAATAGACCAAATAGTCTTCATTTTTGAAAGTTGGAACTCTGCCAAATTTGTTCAGAGCTTTTAGATTCAAAACTGGTCTGAATGTTGACTCCTTCTTGGAACAATAAAGAGATTTGAATACAATTCCTTTCCCATTTCCAGTAGAGGAAAAGGAACAATCACACCAATGGATTCTAGATTCAGGACTGAATGAAGAAAAGCCTGAGCATTTAAAGGATTCTTTGGGTCATTTGGCAAAATAAACCTACCTATTGGAGGTCTTACCCTGAAACCTATCCGATAGCCTTCAGAAATTATATTCAGAGCCCAAGCATCTGAAACATTCTGAAACATTGCCTTCTGAAAGAGTCTTAGCCTGCCCCCTACCAGAGAATCAGGATTGGGGCCACACATTCATGTGGACTTGGAGTACACTTTTTGGTCTGCTTAGGCCTGTTGCAATTAGAGCTTGGCTTCCAACCTGAAGAACCCTGCTTAGCTGAGGAAGAATCAGTTTTTTTCTCCTTACTTTGACAAAAGGAACAATTAGAAGCCTTACATTTTTCCCCTAGTTTTCTTATCTTGGGGAAGAAAAGCTCCCTTGCCACCACTAAAAGTGGAAATAATGGAATCTAGGTCTGCCCCAAACAATTCCTTTCCTTGAAAAGAAATATTCATAAGTCTGGACTTAGAAACTGCATCAGCAAAACATATGTTTAACTAAGGCTTGTCTTAAAAAGGACAGACAAGGACATGATTTTATCATTACTCCTAATGATATCCAAAATAGCATCTACAATAAAGGAATTAGCACATTTAAGCAAACCTAAAAGGTTAAGAAAATCTTCACTGTCAAAATTCTCAGAAATCTAATCAGAAAGACTATTCAACCAAATAGAAGCAACAGCAGAAATATCAGCAAAAGCAATAGCTGATATGAAAAGATAAACTGCCTGCAAATAGGCCCTTTTATGAAATGATTCAAGTTTCCTACCTAAAGGGTCCTTAAAATAAGTTCTATTCTCCAGTGGGATAGTAGTACGTTTAGCCAAAGTTGAAATGGCACCATCCACCTTAGGGACAGGTTCCCAAAGCACAATATTAGCTGGAAGAGGATACATCTTTTTAAACCTTTCAGAAGGATTATATGAATTACCAGGAATAGATCATACTTTAGAAATAATCCCAGCCACATCATCAACCACTGGAAAAAACTCAGAAGAATTCATAGTAGGTTTATAATAATAATCTAAATGACTGGTAGACCCCTCTACAGAAACATCTTTAAATTCTAAAGTAAGCAAAACCTCCTTTAATAAAGAAGAAATGTTATCAATCTTAAATAAAAAAGGAGGAATAAGCAGGATCAGAATCAGAAACCGGCCCCTGATCTTTAGAAAAAAACTCAAACTTAGAAGCTTCATTAGCCTCATGAGACAAAGACATATGGCTACTAATAGAAGGCATATCTTGTACTGACCTTTTACTCTTACTTGGAGGCAGATACTGTAGCCTTGATAAATTCTTTCGTGCCAGTAGCAATTTGAGCTGGACCTTCCTGTAATTAACAAACAGATGGAGCAATAATACCTTGGGAAGCAAGTGTAGCATTAGATTGTTCTGAATGCATCAAAACATTAAGTGCCAGATTTCGAGTGGCTCGGTAACAGTTATGAATAAGCAAAAAGGTGTTTATCGTGGGTATTTGCACGTATTGAGTTTACCGCTCATATTACAAGTTAAAAGTAAATGTGATCACTTAAGCACATTCACTATTTAAGATAGAATAAATACTACATCTTCAGAACTCGGGTTAACAGTTTTGCAAAACAAAAAAGTGTCACAAAGCACATCAAAAAGAAACTACAAAGTACAGTTACAGTCATAACAAAACTATCTAATTATTTAATAAAAATGCACAAAAAAGTTTTAAAGGCTCAAAGATATGAGGTCTCAGGTGTTGAAAAAAAAAGTCAGGCAAAGGGCTTTAACATAGAGATACATACATATTCATCTCTGTATGTATATGTATGTATATATATATATATTCATGGCCAAAAATATTGGCACCCCTACATTTCTGTCAGATAATGCACCACTTCGTCCAGACAATTTCTGCATTTACAAATGTTTAGGCATTATCATGTTTATTTCTTTTGTTTGTATTGGTATGACACAAAAAAGAGGAGAAAAAAGCCAAATCTGACACATTCCATGTAAAACTCAATGGACTGGACAAAAATATTGGCACCTTCTCAAAATTGTAAGAAATAATTACATTCCAAGTTTGTGATGCTCCTGTAATTTGTAATTAAACTCACCTTTATCAATTAACAGGTGCTGACAATATAGAATTCACACCGGCAACCAGTTAAAATGGTGAAACATTGACTCATCCTTTCTGCTGTATATCTCTGTGTGCCACACTGAGCACGGAGAAGAGAAAGAGCAGCAAATAATTGTCTGAGGATTTGAGAACCAAAATTGTAGAAAAGCATGGACAATCTCAAAGTTGCAAGAGATCTTAATGTTCTTGTGTCCACTGTGTGCAACATTGTCAAGAAGTTTACAGCCCATGGCACTGTAGCTAATCTCCCTGGATGTGGACAAAAGAGAAAAATTTATCAAAGATTGTTTGAATGGTGGATAAAGAACCTTGATCAACTTCCAGACAAATTCAAGCTGACCTTCTGGTACAGGGTACAAATGTGTCAGCTTGCACTATACATTTCCATCTGAATGAAAAGGGACAGTATGATAGGAGACCCAGGAGGACCCCACTGCTGACACAGAAACATAAAAAAGCCAGATTAAAGTTTGACAAAATTTACCTGAGGAAACCAAAATACTTTTGGGAGAATGTGCTGTTAACAGACAAAACAAAATTACAGCTTTTTGGTAAAGCCCATCATTCTACTGTTTTCAAAAAATACAGTGCTGCTTCAGGCACTGGATGTCTTGACTGTGTGCATGGCATTATGAAATCTGAAGAATACCAAAGAATTCTGTGGTGCAATGTAGGGCCCAGTATAAGAAAGTTGGGTCTCCGTCAGAGGTCATGGCTCTTACAGCAGGACAATGACCCAAAGCACACATCAAAAAGCACCCAGAGGTGACTTCCGGTGGGCGGAGCAAGGAGTGAGAGCTCCGTGTTCTAAGAGCTTCTATCTCCATTGATTCTGCTGTCTGCCTTTTTTCCCACACACTAGCCTTGTTGGGCAATAACAAGCCCGGACTGGCAGCCTTTAGTGAGGGGCCCTACATCGTCCTTGCCCTCGGAACGAACCTGTTGCGCAACATCGCGCAGATACACCGCAACTACTGGGCGCCATATTGGAAAGACCCTTAGGCCACAGATCGCACAACGGAGCCCGCGGAGCAGTGGCAGACACTGGGACACAGACAACCCCAGTGCCGGATGACGCACAAGTAACGGAAAGGCAATACCCGCCGAGAGACAAGGCAGAAAAACAAGCAAGGGGACCGGGCCACACTCAATCTGCAGGGCGCCATGCTGGAATAGATCCCTGAAATCCTGGTTACACAATCACACTTGCTGGAGACCTGTCTACATCTAAATCCAGAGGACTCGCATACCAGGCAGAACACAGGCGATAACAGAAAGTCCTGCTGCAAGGATTCCAGCTGGGAGACGGACACAGCAGCAGTGCTGCACTTGAGGTACCAGTGTGAGAGTCAAAAATTCAGACAGGCCCAGATTAAGCAACGCAAGAAAGACGTACAATAACACTGACTGTATTTTATTTGCCAACCCCACTTTAATACATATTCCGGCACAAACTAACTGAATCCTAAACGATTTCACACCTTAATGCTACAGATGCCTAAGTGCCACAACAACTAGCAAGCACATGGTAATCGAACTTTGTTCCGGCACCAACTAAACTAACTAAACTGAATCCTACACGATTTCATATCTTGATGCTGGGGATGCCTGAGTGTTACAACAACTAGCAAACACATGGCACCCAGAATTTCTTCATTTTAAAAGAGTGTTGTAGTACATGTATGGTCTAGGTCAGAGACTTGAAAGAAAGTTTATTGCAGCCATGGGATAGGGAGAGTGAAAAAAAAAAGAGGCCCTTGCAAATCCTCTCACATGTATCTCCTGCTATCCACCATTTCTAAAGCACCAGTGACACCTAGTGGCACAAGCACATCAAGCTCTATTTTTCTCTGAACTGTATTATCATAATATCAGTGCCTTATACACCTCACATGAAGGTTGATAAATACTTCAAACCTATCACCAACACATTAGAAAGCAGGATGACCTCAAAATCAAAGCAAACTGATAGGAGGCAGAGGCATGTTACAGAATCACAGATTGACAATCCCCCTTCCCCAGGCTCCTCTCAACCAGCAATTACCGAATCAACAAATCTGCTACAAGAATTAAAATCCTTTTTTTTGCCTAAAATGGAATCCCTTCAAACAGGCATGGACACTTTAACCAATGAGGTGCGCCAATTTTCCACACGCATGAATCAGGCAGAACAGAGGATTTCAGATGTGGAGGACAGACAGAACAGCACCTCTACCTCCATCAAACAACTACTACGGCAAAACCAGGCACTACAAGATAAGGTCGAAGATCTTGAAAACCGTAGTAGGCGAAACAACCTCCGCATAATTGGAGTTCCAGAAAGCATCAAGAGTAAAGATCTGCTGGAATTTACAGCCCTCACGTTTCCAAAACTACTAGGTGTTGATCCGGATCGTCTCCCTCTAGACGTGGAAAGAGCCCACCGTATAGGCCCAGACAACGGCCTCTCTACTACCTCCGCAACCAGACCGCGCCAGGTTATATTTAAATGTCTGAACTACCAAGAAAAACTTGCTTTACTGCGGGCTTATAGGTTGCATGAGGCTGATGTTATTTTTGAAGGGAAAAAACTCCTACTGTTTCAGGACTTCTCAGCAGAAGTAACTAAGCTACGCAAGGAATTTGCCCCCTATTGCTCCAAACTATATGAGGAGGGCAGACAAGTGGCACTTCTCTATCCTGCCAAACTCAGGCTACAGACCCCTAGGGGTGCCAAATTCTTCCGATCTCCCAAAGAACTGAAAGTTTTTCTAGAAATGGAGAAACAGCAAGTAGATCCAGGAACCTGAACATATACAACTTTGCTGCCTGGTTTTTCTTTTTCTTTTTCAAAATGATGGTTTACATGAAACAAGAGGTCCTCCAAGCTGAAGACCCTCCACTCACTGGTGGAGTCACACCTTGGAATTGGACACAGGAGTGGTCCCTAAGGAGAACTGCTCTATAAACTCCTGGAGCCCCCACCTCTTTAGAACATAAGTTATTACAAACTGTTGTTGTTGTTGTTCTTGTTTTTTTAATGATTTATTTTATTTCTTTTGCATACCTTTTTCCATTTTTGGGTAATCCACATACTGACCATATATTTGGCCCTGATGTCATCAAGCCAAGTTACCTAACCATTTCCCAGGGTATTCTAGATAGCCCTCATAATATGCTGTACCGATATCATCCTTCGCTTATAAAACACGTACCATTGTATACTTTAACTTTATTTTTCCCTCTACTCTAGTGGAACACTTAAGGGCTGAGCTCGGCGGATGGGCTAACTGCAAATGGAGACTCCGACTAATGACGAATACATTGACTGATCACTTCTCATCGATACTGTATGTGAGTCCTCTTCTTTTCCATATCACACAACAGATCACAAAAAAGTTACCACTACACTCCCTCACCTTTTTCCCTCAGGATACTATTCACACCTTGGTTGCAGCCCCTATTTCTAGTACTATCTGCCTCTTGTACCTCCACACAGATGCATCATCCCAAATATTCCATCAACCCCTTCCATGGCCACAAACCTTAAGATAGTATCTTGGAATGTGGGGGGCATAACTTCCCCAGCCAAAAGGAGCAAAATCATCCAATTTCTTAACTCATTACATGCTGATATTGCTCTACTGCAAGAAACGCACCTCACGGCTGAGGAACACGAAAAATTAAAAATAAGGTGGGTGGGGCGCATTTTTTACTCCCCTTCGGAGGGCAGGAAGTGTGGGGTGGCCATCCTAGTACGCAAAAACTTGCCAGTAACTTTTTCCAATACAAAAATAGATAACAAAGGCAGATACATATTCACTACTGTTCATGTTGACGCAAATAAATATCAGCTATGTAATGTATATGGCCCCAACCATTCTGATCAGATGTTCTGGGCGTCTCTTCAATCACTCATTGCCCAACACTCAGATTCCCCAGTGATAGTGGGAGGGGATTTTAACATGGCGCAAGCACTTCCATTAGATAGATTCCCGGACCCAACACTTCCTCTTACACACCAAAGAACACACCCCAAACATAAAAAAGAAATACAAATAATATCGACTTTCAGAGAGGGGTTGGGACTACATGACCTCTGGAGGTCTAGACACCCAGACTACAGAGATTATACCTGTGTCTCTAAGACTCATCATACTTTCTCACGCATTGACTACTTCCTCACATCTCCTCAACTTGCTCCCAATATACTAGACAGTTCTATCCTCCCAATCACAATTTCAGACCATGCTCCCATAAAACTAACTTTACAGCCATGCAAACTGCCTCCTTTCCAGAGAGCTTGGAGGTTCCCTTCATATCTATACACTAATGCAGATTTCCGCCAACACCTGAAGGCCTTCTGGCTAGAATACACTTCTGACAATAACCAACACAGAGCCAACCCTGACTTGTTTTGGCATGCCTCTAAGGCGGTTATTAGGGGAAGAATCACAGCCTACACGTCAAATCACACTAAGTCACAAGCGAAAGTCACCACACAACTCCTCTGTAACTTGACTGAAGCATACAATACATACCTAACTAACCCTACAACACTGACTCGTCAGAAATACTATGATGCCAAGAAAGAGAGAGACTCACACTTACAGATCCTAGACCATAAGTTTAATATACATCGACAGGGGAGGTTTTATAGACATGGGAATAAGGCTGGCAGACTTCTGGCAAATTTGGTGAAATTACACACACCTAAATCCATCATAACAGCAATCAAATCTGGGACACATCTTAAGACGGACACCAAAGATATAATGAAGGAATTCACAACATACTACAAATCACTATACACCAGTCAAAACATAAAAGCAGAAGACAAGCACACATTTTGGAGTAAGGTTACCATACCCCAACTAACTGAAACACAGAGAGACAATCTTAACTCGCCCATACATATACAGGAAGTGCTGAAGGCCATTGGCACCTCAAAAATAGGAAAGGCTGCAGGACCAGACTCCCTTCCTATTGAATATTACAAGATCCTTAGCACCGATATAGCCCCAGTACTAGCTTCCACCTACACTAGCTACCTGTTAGGAACATCTACCCCAGATGCAAGGTTTACAGATGCTAACATATGTATTCTACCAAAGCCAAACAGAGACCATACATTAACCTCCTCATATAGACCGATATCTCTGCTTAACAGCGATTATAAATTATATACCAAAATCTTGGCAAGCAGGTTGGCAAACATATTGCCAGATCTGGTGCACCCAGACCAAACTGGCTTCATTAAGAATCGATCCTCAGTAATTAACATTAGGAAAACATTAGCTATCATAGCTCACTACTGCAACTCATATTATACAGAACACCAAAAACCCACTGTAGATGCATGTTTACTCGCCATTGACGCCGAAAAAGCGTTCGATAGAATAGAATGGGACCACCTCTATACCTCTCTGGAACAGTTTGGCATACATGGGCACTTCCTTCAAGCACTCCAACAACTATACACTTCACCCTCAGCTTCCATACTCATTAATGGTCAAATATCTCCCTCATTCCGATTAGAAAGGGGAACCAGACAGGGTTGCCCCCTGTCCCCACTACTCTTCAACCTGGCAATTGAACCCCTGGCATGCTACATCCGCCAACACAGTGAGGGTCTAAAAATTCACAGACAGACAGTACACTTATCTTTATATGCTGATGACCTCCTATTATATGTCCCCAATCCACATATTACCCTACCTGAAATATTACGCATCTTAGAACTATTCGGTAATGTTTCCGGTTATAAAATTAACATAGACAAGTCCGAATTAACATGGCTACGTAATACAAATAAAACACAACTGCAGGGCATTGATTTTAAAGTAACTAAGGGCACCTTCACATACCTGGGAATACATCTCAATATCGATGTGAACAAATTGTACCACCTAAATATAGGCAAAACAATAACTCACATTCAAAATCAGATGGCAGGCTGGAGAAATCTACCTCTATCACTGACGGGTAGAACCCAACTCCTGAAAATGATTATACTACCAAAATTACTTTATCCCCTACAGATGCTACCTCTTTTATTGACCAAACGAGATCTCGGCAACTTGTCGGCTCTGTTTGGCAAATTTATCTGGCAACACAGGAAACCGAGAATTAATAGACTCCATCTGGCAATGCCAATTGGGGCGGGCGGACTTGGTCTCCCTAACCTTCAATGGTACAACTGGGCATCTCTATCTAAGATAGTGGTGGGGTGGCTGACACAATCAGAGTACTTCTCTCCTCCTGTGGAAAGAGAACTCCTGACACCCATACACCCGGCCTTCCTGCCACACACATCGATGGCGACACTCCCCCCACATATAAAGCAAAACATACTTTTCAGAGATCCGCTGAGAGCCTGGGCCAAGCTATGCAAAACATGGGGAATAAAGTTCATATTTAGCAAATACTTACCGCTCCAAGGGAACCCTAACTTCATTCCAGGGTATACCACAACTGTCTTTCAACACTGGGAACAAAAGGGTTTGACCACGGTAGCGCAATTGATTAACCCCCTGACACAGCAGATACACCCCTTTAACGACCTACGAACACAGTACGCCCTCCCTATCACACACAGATTCGCTTATTTCCAGAGTAGACATTACGTGCAAAGCCTACTGACAGAAGGTTTAGCTTCCCTGGACATAACTAAGATTGCTTCCCTTTGCAACATGGCAGCTCAAGGACAACACTCCATATCCCCCATTTACAAACTGATAGTTGCACATCATGAACCACAAACACTGCATGACATCACTACTAAATGGCAAGACCAGAGGATCCCTGAAGTAATGGAAGAACATATCACACAGAGCATAACTAGGGTAAGAGTAGCCACCCTTTCAGAGAGCCTACGAGAAACGCAAACTAAATTCCTGCATCATGCATATATAACACCTCACATCAGATCCAAATGGGTTCAAGATGCTGTAGATGAATGCCCTAAGTGCTCAGCTCATACCCCAGACTTGGTACACCTAGTGTGGGACTGCCCGAAACTACGGAGATTTTGGGGCAAGACCAAATTTTGGCTGTCAAAAGTATTTACAACAGATATAACTCTAACGGTAGCTAGTGTATTCCTCTTTCAAGACACCTCTCCATCTTCCAACCACCAGAGGTTCTTTAACCTCGTAGTGCTCATGGTTAGGAGATTGATCCTGCAATACTGGGTTAAAAATAGGGAACCCCCTTTCAAGAAACTAATTCATGCCCTATACCAACAATTCTTGGTAGAACTTGCAGACACACAGAGTGACCAAGATGCTAGAATTAAATCATTTATGAACAAGTGGGACACATACCTTATGTACCTACCGAAGGGCCTCAGGAAAAAAGTATTACGTCCCTTTGAACACTCTGTGTTTATGCTGACTGAAAACTTGCGTGGACGCTGGTACACCTCAGAATCCGACTCTGACTCTTAAACTGACCACGACTGACTGACTTGAGGGACTCTTGGTCCAGTGAGGAGACCCATGATTGGGGGCCACAGCCATCCGCCGTAGCAGAAGCCTGAATATCAATTTCATTACACTTACATAGTGAAGGTACCTAGATTGCTTTATGTCTCATATTTTGTACCCGGTGTTAATTATTGGCAATACTGCCTCTGATTTTAGGAATGTTCAAGGTTTTTCAATATAGCAGACTATGTAACAGACCTGCACACGCACAGTCATGATTGACGCAGGATGAGACTTATATGGGTGATGAAGAGTTCACCAATGTGCGGTTAGTGCCTAGGAGCGAGTTTCTAATATACCTCGAAATGTATAATCTTACAATGTCAGTGATCTCTTTGATGCTGATTGCCATTATCTCTTACCTAACTAATTATTTACCTTATTCTTATTGTTATCTTATTCTCCTTATTTTATTTTATATTATTTTTCTTTTTAGTAATTTTCTTTTTGTTGTTGAGGTTATGTTTTGTTATAACTGTTCTAAGTATGAAAAGGGGCCTGACCGCCTCACATGGCTCAAGAAAAGACTTTATGAACTTTGATCGGACCCAGCCGCATTGAAAAGTCTATACTGTGTTATACACTGTTATGTCAAAGAATGAATATAATTGTGTAATGCTATGTGATGCTGATTGGGTTTACCCTGAGAAAAATTTGAAAAATAAAGTTGTTAAAAAAAAAAAAAAAAAAAAAGCACCCAGAAATAGTTAAAACTAAGCTCTGGAGAGTACTGAACTGGTCAGCAATGAGTCCAGATCTCAATCCCATAGAGCACCTGTGGAGAGATCTCAAAACAGCAGTTGGGAAAAGGAACCCTTCCAATCTGAGAGACCTGGAGCAGCTAGCAAAAGTAGAGTGGTCCAAAATTCCAGTAGAGAGGTGTAAGAAAATCATTGATGGGTACAGGAAGCGATTGATTTCAGTTATGTTTTCCAAGGTGTGTGCTACCAAATATTAAATTGAGGGTGCCAATAATTGTGTCCAGTCCATTTTTGGAGTTTTGCATGGAATGTGTCAGATTTGCCTTTTTTTCCCTCCACTTTTTTTGTGTCATACCAATTCAAACAAAAGAAATAAACATGAGTATGTCTAAACATTGTAATTGCAACAATGTTCTGATGAAGTGGTGCATTATCTGACAGAAATGCAGGGGTGCCAATATTTTTGCCCATCTGATTCTCAATAAAATGTGTAATTATACATATTGGGGAAAAAATAGCTTTGCCTTGTGCTTTCATGATTTATTTTGCAGTATTTACCTATACTTTAATTTAAAACTGAATATAGTTTTTCTACCTCCCCCAGAGAGAGGCTGCAGTGAATTCTGTGGAATTCAGAAACTAGACCCTCCTACATGTTGTCCATTGATTGCATAAATTATATCTGTCCCTAATTGGCTAGGAGATAAGATAAACCAGTGACAGACAACTTGCAGCTCATGGGCCTGAGGCCATCTGCACTATATATACAGCTTCTGGGAAAAAGCAAAACTAAGAAAGTGTGCCACAGTTTTTGTTTTGTTATTTGGCCCCAGGAATAATCAAGAGTATTAATTGTACTTTGGAGAATTCTGATGGTGGGCAAACAAAGTAGCCACATCTCATAAGATCCCTCTGGAGGGTAAAATAGATGATATAGGGTACCCTGCAACCTTACTTAATTCAGGTGCAACTGTACATTGTTAGGAAATATAGTATTATTTGTGCAAAGTCATAAATATATGCAGCCCTTCTAAAATTTTGATCTGTTGCCCTTAAAGCTTCTAAAATACTAATCTATAGCCCCCATGTTTGGAAGTATTCATCAATGCACTGACACATTTGCAATGCATATAACAAAAGTGATTTTATCATCCCTTTAAAATCCTACAAATGTAACCGATACAAGCTCTTATAAAATAAAGATCTATTTTTGTAATATCATCTTTATGACAATCTTCATATATTAATGTTGCCTTATTTACTTTTTTTATATTACTTTATTATTATAGCCGTAATTCAAGCTGTCATATTTGACATTTTAATCCAATCAATAAATATTATCCTGACACTGGCAAACTAACGTACAGGTCTCTAAATATTTAACTAGTAATTTGAACATGAGATCATTTACCTATGTTAATCTACTTAGAAAGGTACATAAATTGTGGTAATAATTTGTTGTTTTAACTTTATTCAAGTATTTAAAATTTATGCTCTTATTTTTTTTTTATTTTTTTTTTATTTGGATATGTCACATAAACCATAGACAGATTTATATAAACAGTTTACACCACTTTGAACATTAAAATATATACAACACATCAAATATGTTTGAATTTGTCTGAAGTAAACAATTTGACATTATTAAAAAATATTCTGCAAAAATACAAAATAACATTTTATACTAAAAGTTGTTTATTTCAACTGTACAGTCTTTATTTTTTTTGGCTATTATTAAATGTAAAGCCTGAAAACATCTGTAAAGTCTGTTTTCTGCAGAAGATGATATTTTTACCTTTTGGCAGGATTTGTGTGACTTGATTAACCCATTCTCTTAATTTTTTAGAACTGAATATGTTTCCTATCAAATACACAGAAAAAAAAAAGATAATACAAACTGCTTCCTTGTAAGGAAATCTAAAAAGAAAGTTATGATTATGAAAGAAAATATCATATTTTCTACTCTTCAGTGTAAGTCTCCAAATCAAGTAATGTTAATTATTTCAAAAGAGCAGAAGCAAAGAAAGAGTTAGAATAAGGAACATAATATATATTTACAAATAGCTAGATTACGAGTTTTGAGCGCTATAGGGAAATTAACGAACGCAAGAAAAGTTGCGTTATTTAACCCCCTATAGTTCAGCCATTACAAGTTTTAAAAAACCTGGCTTGTGTGAGCGATATAGTTGCGTTGAGCTCCATACCGCACCAAAAACAAGCACTGTTTTGACGTGCTCATGCATGCTTTCCCCATAGACATCAATGGGGAGAGCGGGTCAGAAAAAAGTCTAACACCTGCGATCGCGGAAAGAAAAGCTCTGTAAAGCAGTCCCATTGATGTCTATGGGGAAAGAAAATGAACGTTTAAACCTAACACCCTAACAGAAACCCCATGTCTAAACACCCCTAATCTGTCCTCCACCGACATCGCTGCCACCTAAATAAATCTATTAACCCCCAATCTGCCGCTCCTGACATTGCCGCCACTATACTAAAGTCATTAATCCCTATTCCGCCGCACCCCAACATTGCCGCCACTATATTAAAGTTATTAACCCCTATTCCACCGCTCTGCGACATCGCCACAACTAAATAAAGTTATTAACCCTTAAACCTCTGGCCTCCAAGATCACTACCATTAAATAAATCTATTAACCCCTAAACCGCCAGCCCCCCACATCGTAAAAATCTAAATTAAACTATTAACCCCTAACCCTAACGTAACCCTAACTCCAACCCTAACGTAACCCTAACCCTAACACTCCCTAACTTTAACATAATTAAACTAAAGCTAAACTAAAGTTACAATTATTAACTAAATAATACCTATTTAAAACTCAATACATACTTACCTGTGAAATAAAATCTAAGATAGCTAGAATATAACTAATAGTTATATTGTAGCTAGCTTAGGTTTTATTTTTATTTCACAGGTAAGTTTGTATTTATTTTAACTAGGTAGACTAGTTAGTAAATAGCTATTAACTATTTACTAACTACCAAGTTAAAATAAATACAAACTTACATGTGAAATAAAACCTAACCTGCCTTACACTAAAACCTAAAATTACAACAAACCCCCCCCCCCCCACTAAATTACAAAAAATAAAAAATTAAATGATCAAAAATAAAAAAGAATTACACCTATTCTAATAGCCCTATCAAAATAAAAAGCCCACCCAAAGTAAAATAAACCCCTAGCCTGCAATAAACTACCAATAGCCCTTAAAAGGGCTTTTGTGGGGCATTGCCCCAAATATATCAGCTCTTTTACCTGTAAAAAAATAAAAAGACCCCCCAACAGTAAAACTCACCACCCAACCAACCCCCCAAAATAAAAAACCTAAAAGGGCATTTAGCTCTTTTACATTGCCCAAACCCTAAACTAAAAAAAAAAAACACCCCAAAAAAAACTTAAAAAAACTTAGCACTAAAACCCTAAGATGCACTTAGTTTTTGAAGTCCCTCTTGAAAGATCTTTATCCAGACGGCAAGAAGTCTTCATCCAGACGGCCTCTTCTATCTTCATCCAGGGGGCGAGAAGTCTTTATCTAGGCTGCCTCTTCAATCTTTATCCAGGCGGCATCTTCTATCTTGATCCCGGCGGTGTGGAGCGGGTCCATCCTGAAGACATCTGACGCGGAGCATCCTCTTCATATGGTCGCTGCTGTACACTGAATCTTCAATGCAAGGGAGCCATTTCAAGATGGTGTCCCTTGCATTCCTATTGGCTTAAAAATTTGAATCGGCCAATAGGAATTATGGCTGCTAAAATCCTGTTGGCTGTTCAAATTAGCCAATAGGATTTAAGCAGCTTTCAATCTATTGGCTAATTCGAATTAGCCAATAGAATGGGAGCTGCTTAAATCCTATTGGCTGATTTGAACAGCCAATAGGATTTTAGCAGCTCTAATTCCTATTGGCTGATTCAAATTTTTAAGCCAATAGGAATGCAAGGGACGCCATCTTGAATTGCGTACCTTGCATTGAAGATTCAGTGTATGGCGGCGACCGCATGAAGAGGATGCTCTGCGCCGGTTGTCTACAGGATGGACCCACTCCGCCGGGACCAAAATAGAAGATGCCACCTAGATAAAGATTGAAGAGGACACCCTGATGAAGACTTCTCGCCGCTTGGATAAGGACTTTGCTGCCAGGATGAAGAATGAAGATGCCATCTGGATGAAGACTTTTCGCCGCCTGGATGAAGATCATTCAAGCGGGACTTCAAAAACTGTAAGTGGATCTTTGGGGGTTAGTGATATTTTGTTAAGGGATTTTTGGGTGGGTTTTTATTTTAGATTAGGGTTTGGGCAACGTAAAAGAGCTAAATGCCCTTTTAAGGGCAATGTCCATCTAAATGGCCTTTTCAGGGCATTGGGTAGCTTAGGTTTTTGTTAGAGTTAGGTTTTTTATTTTAGGGGTTGGTTGGGTGGTGGGTTTTACTTTTGGGGGGGGGTCTTTGTATTTTTTTTACAGGTAAAAGAGCTGATATCTTTTAAGAGCTATTGGTTATTTTATTGTAGGATAGGTTTTTTTATTTTGGGTGGGCTTTTTTATTTTGATAGGGCTATTAGATTAGGTGTAATTCTTTTTCATTTTTGATAATTTCGGGGGGGGGTCGTAATTGAGTGTTTGTTATTTTTTGTAATTTAGTCTTTTTTTGCATTTAGATACTTTGTAATTTTTAGAGTAGTGTTAGGATTTTTTTAATGTGTAGTTTAGTTTTAGTTAACTGATAGTTTAAATTTAGTTTAATAATTATATTAGTTTAATTGTTAGTTTAAACTTATACTTAGATTACAAGTTTTGCGTTAGAGGCTATGCGGTGCTAACAAGCAGTTTTGTCTCACCGCTCACTTACCTACAGCGCTGGTATTACAGGTTTTCAGAAAACCCGTCGTTAAAAAACAAGAAGTGAGCGTTAAGCAAAATTTTGCTCCTTACCGCATTCCAATACCAGCGCTGCTTAAGTAAGTGGTGAGCTGGTCGTACGTGCTCGTGCATGATTTCCCCATTGGAATCAACAGGGAGAGTTGGCTGAGAAAAAGTCTAACACCTGCAAAAAAGCAGAGTAAAACTCAGTAACGCAGCCCCATTGATTCCTATGGGGAAATAACATTTTATGTTTACACCTAACACCCTAACATGAACCCTGAGTCTAAACACCCCTAATCATACACTTATTAACCCCTAATCTGCGGCCCCCGATATTGCCAACACCTGCATTATATTTTTTAACCCCTAACCTGCCGCTCCGGACACCGCCTCCATCTACATTATATGTATTAAGCCTTAATCTGCTGCCCCCAACATCGCCGACACCTACATTATATTTATTAACCCCTAATCTGCTGCCCCCAATGTCGTTGCAACCTACCTACACTTATTAACTCCTAATCTGCCGCCCCCAATGTCTCTGCCACTATAATAAACATATTAACCCCTAAACCTAAGTCTAACCCTAACCCTAACACCCCCTAACTTAAATATAATTACAATAAATCTAAATAAAAATTTCTATCATTAACTAAATAATTCCTATTTAAAAATAAATACTTATCTATAAAATAAACCCTAAGCTAGCTACAATGTAACTATTAGTTATCTTAGGGTTTATTTTTATTTTGCAGGCAAGTTTGTATTTATTTTAACTAGGTACAATAGTTATTAAATAGTTATTAACTATTTAATAACTACCTAGATAAAATAAATACAAATTGACCTGTAAAATAAAACCTAACCTAAGTTACACTAACACCTAACACTACACTATAATTAAATAAATTAACTAAATTAACAACAATTAAATAAATTAAATTAAATTAGCTAAAGTACAAAAAAAAAACCACTACATTTACAGAAAATAATAAACAAATTACAAAATTTTTAAACTAATCACACCTAATCTAATAGCCCTATCAAAATAAAAAAAGTCCCCCCAAAATAAAACAAACCCTAGCCTAAACTAAACTATCAATAGCCCTTAAAAGGGCCTTTTGCGGGGCATTGCCCCAAATAAATCAGCTCTTTTACCTGTTAAAAAAATACAAACAACCCCCCCAACAGTAAAACCCACCAACCACACAACCAACCCCCCAAATAAAATACTATCTAAAAAAAACTAAGCTCCCCATTGCCCTGAAAAGGTCATTGGGATGTGCATTGCCCTTAAAAGGGCAGTTAGCTCTTTTGCGGCCCAAAGTCCCTAACCTAAAAATAAAACCCACCCAATACACCCTTAAAAAAACCTAACACTAACCCCCTGAAGATCGACTTACAGTTCTGAAGACCGGTTATCCATCCTCAAGGATGTGGCAGAAGTCTTCATCCAACCGGGCCAAAGTCCTCAATGAAGCCGAGAGAAGTCTTCATCCAAGCTGGGCGAAGTGGTCCACCAGACGGGCAGAAGTCTTCATCCAGACGGCATCTTCTATCTTCATCCATCCGACGCGGAGCGGCTCCATCTTCAAGAGTCTTCTTACTGAATGAAGGTTCATTTAAGTGATGTCATCCAAGATGGCGTCCCTTAGATTCCGATTGGCTGATAGAATTCTATCAGCCAATCAGAATTAAGGTAGAAAAAATCCTATTGGCTGTTGCAATCAGCCAATAGGATTGAAGTTCAATCCTATTGGCTGATCCAATCAGCCAATAGGATTGAGCTTGCATTCTATTGGCTGATTGGAACAGCCAATAGAATGCAAGCTCAATCCTTTTGGCTAATTGCATCAGCCAATAGGATTTTTTCTACCTTAATTCCGATTGGCTGATAGAATTCTATCAGCCAATCGGAATCTAAGGGACGCCATCTTGGATGACGTCACTTAAAGGAACCTTCATTCGTCTTTAGTCGTCGGAAGAAGAGGATGCTCCGCGTAGGATGTCTTAAAGATGGAGCTGCTCCGCGTCGGATGGATGAAGAGAGAAGATGCCGTCTGGATGAAGACTTTTGCCTGTCCTGGAGGACCACTTCGTCCAGCTTGGATGAAGACTTCTCCCGGCTTTGTTGAGGACTTCGGCCCGGTTGGATGAAGACTTCTGCCGCTTCCTTGAGGATGGATGTCCGGTCTTCAGAACTGTAAGTCTAAATTATCAGTGACAGGCCTGTAAATGAAACTCTTTTAAAGTGATGGTAAATCCAAGCGTATAACAAACGCTAGGATTTACCATCACTAAAAATAAACAGCTTCAGTCATTGTTTCATAAAAAACGATGTTAAACTCACCCTATCTGTAAGGAAATTAGAATGCTAACTCTATTGCTCTGACCGCCCACGGCACAGTGCTTTCTCCAATGAGGTGACGTTTCCACCTCTAGACCAATAGCCATGCTAGGATGTCAGTTGACACGCACGGCTATTGGTTTAGTGTTGGAAACAACACCTCATTTTCATAAAGCGCTGTGCAGTGGGTGGCCGGAGCCATGGATTTTGCATTCTACTTTCCTTACAGATAGGGTGAGTTTAATGACTGAAGCTAATGTTTATTTTCAGTGTTGGTAAATACTAGTGTTTGTAATACGATTGGGTTTACCACCACTTTTACCTATCTTTTTTAATCAGTATTATGAAAAAGATATTATTTAATGCAATTCTTATATGTAAAAACAAATAGATAATATGGGGAAACGATCCTTAAAACGAATAAAAAAAGTTACTCAAGTAGAGTATCTGAAAAAATGCAATATCCGAGGACTCCCAGATGTGGATCTATGAGTAGTAGTATTTAAAAATGGATTCCTCACAAAAGCTGTCTAGAAGTGTGAGACCACTCATTTAGCAATCTATAAAATGTGCTTGCGATTGGAATTATTTTTGATCCATGAACACATGCGTCACTTCTATGTAAGGTGAAGAATTTACGTGGGATTTTTCATATGTGGAAGTCAGGGTATCCACTGGAGTGTCCTTATGCGTATTACTGACATATTTGACTATGTCAGATTTTTATTATGCCAATGATCCTTGCTAATGATCGGCTAGATTCCGAGTTTGGCGTTAGCTTTAAAAAGCAGCGTTAAGGGGTCCTAACGCTGCTTTTTAACGCCCGCTGGTATTACGAGTCTAGCAGGTACAGGTGTACCGCTCACTTTTTTTCCGCGACTTTTCCATACCGCAAATCCCCTTATGTCAATTGCGTATCCTATCTTTTTAATGGGATTTGCCTAACGCTGGTATTACAAGTCTTGGAAGAAGTGAGCGGTAAAGCCTCTACCTCCAAGACTCCTACCGCATATAAAAGACAGTTGTTAAGAGTTTTATGGGCTAATGCCAGAACATAAAGCTCTTAACTAAAGTGCTACAAAGTACACTAACACCCATACACTATCTATTAACCCCTAACCCGAGGCCCCCCACATCGCAAACACTAAAATAAATTTTTTTAACCCCTAATCTGCCGACCGGACATCACCGCCACCTACATTATACCTATGAACCCCTAAGCCCCTAACATCGCCGACACCTACATAATATTTATTAACCCCTAATCTGCCCCCCCAACATCGCCGCCACCCACCTACACTTATTAACCCCTAATCTGCCGACCGGACATTGCCGCCACTATAATAAATGTATTAACCCCTAAACCTAAGTCTAACCCTAACCCTAACACCCCCTAAGTTAAATATAATTTAAATAAATCTAAATAAAATTACTATAATTAAATAAATTAATCCTACTTAAAAGGGCTTTTTGTGGGGCATTGCCCCAAAGTAATCAGCTCTTTTACCTGTAAAAAAAAAGAAATACAATACCCCCCCAACATTACAGCCCACCACCCACACACCCCTACTCTAAAACCCACCCTATCCCCCCTTAAAAAAAAACTAACACTACCCCATTGAAGATCACCCTACCTTGAGCCGTGTTCACCCAGCCGGGCACCGATGGGGCAGAAGAGGACATCCGGACCGGCAGACATCTTCATCCAGACGGCATCTTCTATCTTCATCCTTCCGGAGCGGAGCGGAGCCATCTTCTATCCAGCCGACGCCGAGCCATCCTCTTCAATCGAAGTCCTAACGAAGAATGAAGGTTCCTTTAAATGATGTCATCCAAGATGGCGTCCCTCGAATTCCGATTGGCTGATAGGATTCTATCAGCCAATCGGAATTAAGGTAGGAAAAATCTGATTGGATGATTTAATCAGCCAATAGGATTGAAGTTTAGGGGTTAATAATTGTAGGTACGCGGCGGCGACGTTGGGGGCAGCAGATTAGGGCGGCAGATTAGGGGTTAATAAATATAATATAGGTGTCGACGATGTTAGGGGCAGCAGATTAGGGGTTCATAAAGATAATGTAGGTGGCGGCGGTGTTCAGAGCGGCAGATTAGGGGTTAATAGTATAATGCAGGTGTCGACGATGTTGGGGGCGGCAGATTAGAGGTTAATAAGTGTAAGATTAGGGGTGTTTAGACTTGGGGTTCATGTTAGGTGCAGACATTAAAAGTATTTTCCCATTGGAAACCATGGGGCTGCATTTTTGCAGGTGTTATGTTTTTTTTCAGCTGAATCAGCCCCATTGTATCCTATGGGGAAATCGTGCACGAGCACGTTTTGCCAGCTTACCGCTACCGTAAGCAACGCTGGTATTACAGGTAGAAGTGGCCCTAAATTTGCTCAACGCTCACTTTTCTGAGGCTAATGCAGCCATTCAGAAAACTTGTAATACCAGCGTTGTTTAAAGTGAGCGCTGGAAAAAAAAAGGCTCGTTAGCAACAAGTTTTTACCGACAAAACTTGTAATCTAGCCGGATGAGTTTAATCCCTGCAAAGGTTAAATACAATATGAAAGAGATATGGTACTCAAAATGTTATAATAAATATATATATATTATTTTTATTTGCACAAAAAAAGTAATATAACTATTAAATGCAACAGAATTACATAATTAACAAGTGCATAGTAAAAAGACAATGCAATAACTCTTACTCTGAATTTCAAATAAGAAGTACATTTTTTTGACAGATTTATCCCCCCCCCCTAATTTGCTGTCCCTCTGTTGATATGACAGCCATAAGCCAATCACAGACTAGCATACTTTTACACTGTAAATTGTGCACATGCTCAATAGTAGCCCGTGTCTCAGAAAGTGTGCATATAAAAAAACTGTGCAAAATTTGATAATGGAAGTAAATTTGAAAGTCTCCTTAAAACTGCTGCTCTATTTGAATCATGAAAGATTAATTTTTACTTTAGTGTCTCTTTATTTAGCTGTTAAACAGAAATAACAGCACCCTTTACTTATTCATCTGGTCTATTAATGCCTTTTATAAATATTATCTTTCTATATTGCATCTATGCCTATAGCCTGTATAATCTGTTGGCACTCTACAAATATATGATAATAACATGAAATCCATGATAGTGCACAACTGTGTCCTGGGACTCTACTGCTTATAGGGACCTCCCCAATAGTAAAAACAAGTTTAATCCAGGACAGGAGAGTGATTGGCTTCTATGTAAATAAGGTGCTCCTGATTGGCTCACCGTGTTCTTTTCAGTATTTGGAACGCATTGTAGTTCAGCAGCACATTGGGATAGATTTATAGGCACTCCTTATGTTGCAAAGGATTCTTATTGATCTTTGAGGATCATGTTTGAAATTCATAGTGCACATTAAACATGAACCACTATAAATGCTAAAAAAAATCATTAAATTCAACTACAACACTTAAGGTCAGAAGTGGAGCGCTAAATATCAATTTAGTAAAAGCAATATTTGTGCTCTACTGAGTAACACCAGTGCACGCAAATGCGCAAGCTCACGTTTCTTATTGCTGGGAAGCATTGTGCTTACTAGAGCGTGCTTCCATAGGCTCCAATGGGAGCCTCATTCTCATGTTGTGACACATGGCATGAGAACCTAGCGCAGCAAAGGGGGTAAGTAGTGCAGCGATGGCAGCAAAGTGTAAATATATATGTATATGCTTATATACATATATATTTATGTGTTAGTATGGTTATATACACATATTAAAACTTAAATATATATGTATAAAGTTTAAGCATATACATATATATTTACAGGGAACACACAGTTCCCATAGACCGCAATGTAAAGACTCTTTTCAGTGCTGTTTTTATTCTAACACCCCACAGCCGCCAACTTTAGCCCCAAAAATACTGCTAAGTGCAGTTTTCTTTTTTTTTCTTTTTTTAAATGCTACTTTAAAAAAAAAAGAAAAAAAAGAAGCAAACAACTCCAGACAAGCTCATTCTCTTTTGAAGAATCAGACTTATTATAAAACAAAAGCACACACAAGCGTGCGCATCAGCATACCAGTAAAAAGAAAAAAACTAACAAGGACACGTTTCTAGATCAACCCGTATTCAAAGCTATACTTGAATCCTCAAAAGAGAATGAGTCGGTCTGGAGTTTTCTACTTCTTTGTTTGGATTATATGGATCGCTCCAAAGGGCTCTTTTCTGTTACGATTGATCATACGGATCGCCACCCGGAAGTGCTTGCTACTGAGAGCCGTTGCAAGAGAAGCCGGTAACATACAAGGAGTTTGCAGTCCGGATGCTACTGGCATTGAAACAGCAATGACATCTTATAAAGTAAATGTAAAAGTAACTGTAAGTGCCTTTTGTAATGCTCGTGGGATATTTCCCTATCAGACCAAACTTGGCCGGTAGTCTTTTTATCCCGGCGTCAAGTGGAAGGATAAGGAAATATCACAGAACAAAGTGAGTTTAACAAATGAGGTAAGCAGTACTCACAGTAGACAGGGTAGTCCTTCAGGGTAATAAGGGAAAGGCAGAGAATGGTCAGAGACAGGCAGAGTTTGGCAACAGAAAGGAAATCCAGCAGTTTATTAGTTCAGGGGTAAACCAGTTGAATGGTGGAACAGGCAAAGGTTAGCAACAAAAAAACAATCCAGTAGTTTAGCAGTTCAGGGGTAAACCAGTAGAATGGTCAGGAACAGGCAGAGGTCAGCAATAAAAGGCAATCCAGCAGTTTAGCAGTTCAGGGGTAAACCGGTAGAATGGTCATGAACAGGCAGAGGTCAGCAACAAAAGGCAATCCAGCAGTCCAGGGGTTAATCAATAGAGTAGTCTTGAAACAGGCAAAGTTCAGTAACGATAAGGTAAGCAGCAGTTTAGCAGTTCAGCAAATAAGCACCCAGGAGCTCATACAGTAACTTGGGCAGGGAATGTAAGTAAGGTACTTACATAGGTGTAGATTTGCGCAAGGAGGAGACAGCTGATCTGGACCGGCATCGAAAGGACCCGGCAAGCAGCGATGATGTCATCACTGAACACCAGAAGGAACCTCCGTGTCCATGGCAACGGCCATGGCAACAGGAGGGCAGCCGACAGCGTCAGTGGCAGCAGCCACAAGGAGACGGAGCAGCGAGCGGCGTGACAGAGCCCCCTCCTCAAAGGGTACCTCTGGGACCCTATATAGGCTTGGCAGGATGAGTAGCATGAAACCTGGAGGCCATGGAAGGCGTGTGCACATTACGGGCAGGAACCTAGGAATGATCTGCCACAGAGTAACCCTTCCAGTGCATGAGGTATTGAAGTTGCCTGCATTTGAACCTGGAATCTACAATCTTGGCAACCTCATATTCTGGTTCACCATGAACCAAGAGTGGAGGAGGAGGAGGTCTGAGTCTGGTATATCTGTTCATGATGTAGGGCTTGAGCAGAGAGATGTGGAAGACTGGATGAATGTGCAAAGTTATGGGCAAGGACACTTTGTAGGCTACAGGAGAAATTATTTTGAGAACTTTATAAGGACCAATATATTGAGGCCCTAATTCGTGAGAAGGTTGAAGTAAGCATATATGTCGGGTAGAGACACAATCACCTGCAGAAAAGTCATGAATAGCAGATTGATGATGGTCAGCAAGGCTCTTGTATCTGGAGACAGCTGAGCGTAACTGAGAGCATATTCGTTTCCAATGGGTAGTGAGGTTGGTGAAGTGATGTTCTGCAGCAGGAACTTCTGTAGACTGAGCAGAAAGAGGAAAAACACAAGGTTGATAACCAGCTGTGGCTTGGAAAGGAGAGCATCATAGGAAAGAATGCCAATGATTATTCTTTGCCAGTTCAGCTAGGGGTAACAATCCAGACCAATAAGTATGCTGTGAATTGACATATGTTCTGAGATAAGCTTCAAGATCTTGATTGGTTCTCTCCGTCTGCCTGTTAGTCTGTGGGAGATAACCAGAGGACAAAGAAACAGTGGTTCCAAGCAATTTGCAGAAGCTTTTCCAAAGGTGGAAATAAATTGAGGTCCTCTGTACGGGTATACTAAGGACAATTCTTGGGCTGTAGGTAACTTAGGTAAAGAAACAAAATAAGCAAGATTGGAGACCTGATCCACCACAAACCAGATGACTGTATAATGACCAGAAGGAGAGAGGTCTACAACAAAATCCATGGCTATGTGTGTCCATGGTTGTTTAGGTATGGACAATGGTTGAAGTAGGCCATGAGAGTCTGACTTCATGGTAGGCCAACACAAGTGTTGGGAAAGGAGTTTAAATGTTCTTGTCAAACCAGGATGACCTGACAGCTTGATATCAGAAGCCACAGGGGCTTCAGAAGGTTTTCCTGGTTGGGCAAGTTGCATTGTTTGAAGAAGAGAGGTTTTGAGCTGAGCAACCACAAAGGAAGGAGGTATGATGTTTTTGATAGGAGTTTCAGAGGAGTCGTTAGACTGAGGAAACTGATGGGAAAGTGCATCAGCTTTTTTATTCTTGGTCCCAGGAAGGTAAGAGACTATAAAGTTAAAACAGGAAAATAATAGGGACCATCTGGCCTGTCGAGGGTTGAGTCGATGAGCAGTCTCTAGGTACGTGAGATTCTTGTGGTCAGTGAGAATCTGAATGGGGTTGGTGGTATCCTCTAGCCAATGACGCCATTCAGTCAGGGCCATCTTAATGGCTAAGAGTTCACGATTACCCACATCATAATTCCTCTCTGCAGGAGTAAACCATGTGGAAAAAAAGGCTTCAGGGTGCAACTTGGAGTTTGAAGGGTCCCTTTGGGTTAAGACTGCACCAGCTCCTATTTCAGAGACATCAACCTCTAGAGTAAACTGTAGGTCAGGGTCAGGATGGCAGAGCACTGGAGCACAGTCAGCTCAGTGAGTGGAGCAACGATTTGGGAAAAGTTATTTATAAACTTGCGATAATAGTTGGAAAACCCCAAGAATCTCTGTAGTTCCTTTAATGAGGTGGGTTGAGGCCATTCCAGAACTGCGGTTAGCTTTGTAAGATCCATGGCAAAACCCTCCTTTGAAATGACATAGCCAAGGAACTGGATCTGAACTTGATCAAACTCACATTTCTTCTGCTTGGCTATCAGAGAATTGTTTCTGAGGCAAAGAAGTACCAGTTTTACATGCTCATTATGCTCCTCAAGGGTGGAGAACAATATGAGGATACCATCCAAATAGAAGATGACAGTGCAATTAAGGAGGTCATGGAAGACATAATTGACGAATGCTTGGAAGACAGCAGAGGCATAGCATAACCCAAAAGGCATTATGAGGTATTCGAAATGCCCTGATCTCGTGTTGAAGGCAGTCTTCCACTCATGTCCTGGGAAGATACGAATGAGATTGTACGCCCCACGTAGATCCAACTTTATAAAGTAGCAAGCATATTGTAACAAATCATATAATTTAGTGATCAAAGGAATAGGATAACAATTCTTGATTGTAATGTTGTTTAGGGCTCTGTAGTCAATACAGGGTCTAAGACCACCATTCCTTTTACTGATAAAAATGAAGCCAGCCCCACCAGGAGAGGAGGAATGGCGAATAAAGCCTTTAACTAGGTTTTCTTGGATATATTCCTCCTTGGCCTTGGTTTCAGCTTTTGAGAGCGGAAAAGTCCCCCCTTTAGGAAGTGGGGCTCCAGGAAAAGGACAATTTTGCAGTGGTAAGGATGGTGAGGTGGCAGTACATCAGCTGCTTTCTTTTCAAAGACATCCATAAAACATGCATATACTGAGGGAAGATTAGAAGGGTTCAGAAGGCTGGCTATAGGGATATGATGCAGCGGAGTAACCTTAGCCAGGCAGGAGTGAAAACAGGATTTACCCCTGGAGGCCAGCTGTCCCTCAGTCCAGTTGAATTGAGGATTGTGTTTACGTAGCCAAGGAAGACCAAGGATAATTGGTTGTGCAGGAGAATAAATGACATCGAACTGCAACCACAGTCATGGTTAAGGGTGCTGATTCAAAATGGATTAAACCTTATCCAAGGGGAGTGCTATCCAGAGTGGTTATTTTAAGACATTGTTTTTTCTGAATAAGAGGCACCCCTGCATGAATCATTAAACGGTGATCTAGAAAATTTCCAGCTGCCCCTGAATCAATAAAGGCTTGAGTGTGGACAGAATTCTGAAGAAAGGCAAGGGTAACAGGTACCAGGATCTGAGAAGAGTGAGGGGAATTAGTAGTGGCCAGGCTTAGAGGTACCCCACTTTTATCCTTTTTTTAGTGTTGGCTTTTCCCGAGAATTTATCACAATTCTTGAGTTGGTGTGAACCATAAAAAAACACATTCTTAATATCATTCTTCTCTGTCTTTCAGATTCAGAGGGCTTAAGGAAAGAGAGATCCATGGGTTCTTCTTCAGCGGTAACTGGAGGTGCAAAAGGGGTAGAGGATAGTCTAGAGACTGGACGGGTAGGAGGACAAGCATAATGTAATACTTGTGGGAAGGATTCTGCGAGTTCTTTCTCTCTCTCTCAGCTTGTCTCTCCTGAAAGTGAGAATCCAGACTGATGCAAAGTGTTAGGAATTCATCCAGGGAAGATGGAACATCAGGACAAGTGAGCTCATCCTTGATGTGCTCATGCAGGTCTCTCCTGAAGGCCGCTTTGAGAGCACTGCCATCCCAACTGGTCTCATGTGCCAAGGTGCGAAACTCGATGACGTATTATACCACAGATCTATTGCTCTGGTGGAGATTCAAGAGAGAGTATTCTGTAGCAGAAGTGTTGCCAAAGGTCACATATACGGAAGATAATGCAGAAATGAAGGTTACTGCATTGTTCAGGAGCTGAGCACTTTGTTCCAAAAGGGGAGAGACCGAGGCTAGGGCCTTGTCTTTCAATAAAAAAATGATAAACGTGACCTTTGACTGATGAGACTGGAAGGTGTGAGGGTCATTGCGGAAGTGCAGCCTGCACTGGTTTAGAAAACCCCTACAGTTGGTAGTACCATCATACTTGTCAGGCAGGGGGGAGGTTGCAGCACTAGCAGCAGGGACCGGCTGTGTGGCAACAGGAGCAGTGTTTTTCTCTGCAACCAGTGAGGAGAGCATAGCGGTTATAGCCTCTAGTTTAGAATCCACATTCTGCAAGTGTATGGTATGGGTTCCCAGGGTCTCTCCCTGTAGAGAGACTGCTCATGCTACCTCATTTGGGTCCATGACTCAAGTATAATGTAATGCTTGTGGGATATGTCCCTATCAGACCAAACTTGTCTAGTAGTCTTCTTGTCCCGGCGTCAGATGGAAGGATAAGGAAATATCCCAGAACAAAGTGAGTTTAAGAAATGAGGTAAGCAGTACTCACAGTAGACAGGGTAGTCCTTCAGGGTAATAAGGGTAAGGCAGATAATGGTCATAGACAGGCAGAATTTGGCAACAGAAAGGCAATCCATCAGTTTAGCAGTTCAGGTATACACCAGTAGAATGGTCAGGAACAGGCAGAGGTCAGCAACAAAAGGCAATCTAGCAGTTCAGGGGTTAAACAATAGAGTAGTATTGAAACAGGCAAAGTTCAGTAACGATAAGGTAAGCAGCTGTTTAGCAGTTCAGCAAAAAAGCACCCAGGAGTACATACAGTAACACCTATACTTGGGAATGTACTGTAATTAAGTAAGGTACTTACATAGGTGTAGATTCGCGCCAAGGAGAAGACAGCTAATCTGGACCGGCATCAGAAAGGACCCGGCGAGTAGTGATGACGTCATCGCCGAGCACCAGAATGAACCGCTGCATCCATGGCAACGGCCATGGCAACAGGAGGACAGCCGACACGTCTGTGGCAACGGCCACAAGGAGACGGAGACCTTTGCCACTTTGCATGTATCCTCTACACTGCTCCTTTTAACTGTAAGCTTTAGACAGGTTGGCTTTGGGACAATTATTACTAGTGCATGAACGCTTTGGTCTGATTTATAAAATTAACCAGAGATCTGGTTAATTTTATAAGCCCCATTTGTATGGCTGGTTATTTATCACGCGCCCGCAAACTGGCAAATTTGCCTGTTTGCGGGTGCGCAATAAATTAGCGCTCCACTTGTAATCTAGCCCTTAATGTGTTTAAATGTTTAATATTATCTTCCCTTTTTTGTTATGTTAAAGGGACAGTATACACAAAATTTGTTATTGTTTAAAAAGAAAGATAATGCCTTTACTACCCTTTCACCAGCTTTTCACAACCAACATTGTTAGATTAATATACGTCATAGCATTTAAACCTCTAAAGTTCTATATGTTTCTAAGGCTCTATTGACAGCCTCTTAATCACATGCTTTTGTATTTGCTTTTCACAACAGGAGACTGATAGTTCATGTGGGCCATATAAATAACAATGTGTTCACGCCCGGGGAGTTATTTTAGAGTTAGTACAACACAGTACTAAATGCAACTCAATAGATTTTAAATAGTTACAGTCATGTGATCAAGGGGCTGTCAGAAGATTTTTAGATAAAAGGTAATCACAGAGGTAAAAAGTATATTAATATAACTGTAGACTGTCCCTTTAAAGTATTCTGAAATTTATCTCTTCAATCTCATAGGCTCGAACAAGATGCTGACCCTGGACCTGGTGTGTTTTGGGGCATTCTCTAGGTACAGTCTTTACTTAAAATAGGACTCAGCATGTGGAATTTCAAAAGGCATAATTGCCCTAGTGAAGTATCTCGTCTGGCAGTGAAGTTTTTTTCAATTTCAAATTAATTGTTTAACAAAAGTTGACATCCTTGACAGTGGATATGGTTTTATGTAGCAGGAAATTAACAGTTGCAAGAGAGAATCAGCTCTGTTAAATAAATACAATAGATTTGCATAATCAACAAATGCATAATAAAAAAGAAAACGCAATAACATTTAGGGGCCGATTTATCAAGGGCCGAATGGCCCCTGATGCCCTGCGCGAGCCTTCGAATTGTGGTTTGACTGCAAATAATCTTGTAGCCTTATTATTACTCAGTACATTTGTATGACATAATTACTTCTACACAAATTTGAGTTCATTATTGTAAATACTGATCATGCTACAAGTTTTCATTTAAAAATTCATGCTTTGACATTACATGTTACTTAAATTCAAAGAAGAGAGTACTGAATGTCTATGTGAAATCTGTTTCTGAAAAATAATTCCTTTGGGTAAATTTCGCAAAACTGTAGAAAGTAGATGACTAGATAACCATATGTTTAAAACATTTAATTATGGGTTGTTTATTCCCATGTAACCAAAATATGTTTCTTTAGTTAAAAAAAAATAATCAGATTTCTTTATTAAAAATGTAAAAGTTTCTTTCCATTCTTGGATGTAGAATAAAAATTAGCAAATTGGTTTAAGCTACATTTTTATTATACACAATAAATCAAAAAAGATTATTTGATATTGAGAGTTGGGAGCCAAATTAAACCTGTTTAATGAAATAAAATATTTTTGTTACTCTTATGTTTATTTGTAATGTCGATCTCACGTAAACATTTAATTTAGGATCACTTCACCTTTAGATTACATTACTGGGCTTTTCTGCTATTAACAGAAAGTTGTACTAAACATGATGGGCGAGATTACATATGCGGCGTCGCCGGTGTTAAGTCCGGGTTTGCTATCACATATACAGGGAGTGCAGAATTATTAGGCAAATGAGTATTTTGACCACATCATCCTCTTTATGCATGTTGTCTTACTCCAAGCTGTATAGGCTCGAAAGCCTACTACCAATTAAGCATATTAGGTGATGTGCATCTCTGTAATGAGAAGGGGTGTGGTCTAATAACATCAACACCCTATATCAGGTGTGCATAATTATTAGGCAACTTCCTTTCCTTTGGCAAAATGGGTCAAAAGAAGGACTTGACAGGCTCAGAAAAGTCAAAAATAGTGAGATATCTTGCAGAGGGATGCAGCACTCTTAAAATTGCAAAGCTTCTGAAGCGTGATCATCGAACAATCAAGCGTTTCATTCAAAATAGTCAACAGGGTCGCAAGAAGCGTGTGGAAAAACCAAGGCGCAAAATAACTGCCCATGAACTGAGAAAAGTCAAGCGTGCAGCTGCCAAGATGTCACTTGCCACCAGTTTGGCCATATTTCAGAGCTGCAACATCACTGGAGTGCCCAAAAGCACAAGGTGTGCAATACTCAGAGACATGGCCAAGGTAAGAAAGGCTGAAAGACGACCACCACAGAACAAGACAAACAAACTGAAACGTCAAGACTGTGCCAAGAAATATCTCAAGACTGATTTTTCTAAGGTTTTATGGACTGATGAAATGAGAGTGAGTCTTGATGGGCCAGATGGATGGGCCCATGGCTGGATTGGTAAAGGGCAGAGAGCTCCAGTCCGACTCAGACGCCAGCAAGGTGGAGGTGGAGTACTGGTTTGGGCTGGTATCATCAAAGATGAGCTTGTGGGGCCTTTTCGGGTTGAGGATGGAGTCAAGCTCAACTCCCAGTCCTACTGCCAGTTTCTGGAAGACACCTTCTTCAAGCAGTGGTACAGGAAGAAGTCTGCATCCTTCAAGAAAAACATGATTTTCATGCAGGACAATGCTCCATCACACACGTCCAAGTACTCCACAGCGTGGCTTGCAAGAAAGGGTATAAAAGAAGAAAATCTAATGACATGGCCTCCTTGTTCACCTGATCTGAACCCCATTGAGAACCTGTGGTCCATCATCAAATGTGAGATTTACAAGGAGGGAAAACAGTACACCTCTCTGAACAGTGTCTGGGAGGCTGTGGTTGCTGCTGCACGCAATGTTGATGGTGAACAGATTAAAACACTGACAGAATTCATGGATGGCAGGCTTTTGCGTGTCCTTGCAAAGAAAGGTGGCTATATTGGTCACTGATTTGTTTTTGTTTTGTTTTTGAATGTCAGAAATGTATATTTGTGAATGTTGAGATGTTATATTGGTTTCACTGGTAAAAATAAATAATTGAAATGGGTATATATTTGTTTTTTGTTAAGTTGCCTAATAATTATGCACAGTAATGGTCACCTGCACACACAGATATCCCCCTAAAATAGCTATAACTAAAAACAAACTAAAAACTACTTCCAAAACTATTCAGCTGTGATATTAATGAGTTTTTTTGGGTTCATTGAGAACATGGTTGTTGTTCAATAATAAAATTAATCCTCAAAAATACAACTTGCCTAATAATTCTGCACTCCCTGTAAATACGGCCTGTATATGTCACCTGCTGGCCGCTATTTTACTCATAGAACCAAGTTACAAATCGGTATCACATATTTAGCGCAAGGACTTTACACAGCGAAAATGGAGTAATTTGACTCCATTTTAACCTCGCCACACATAGGCAAACGCAGCAAGCCTTGCGCTGAGTATATGAGCACCGTAACTCCCTGTAAGTCAGAATATGTTCTATTTATTAATAAATGCATATTTCTAGATATATCTGATGGTTCTTTGGTACAATATATATTTTTACCTACATATAGACATGATTATATAAACAGTATCTCACAAAAGTGAGTACACCCCTCACATGTTTGGAAATATTTTATTATATCTTTTCATGTGACAACACTGAAGAAATGACACTTTGCTACAATGTAAAATAGTGAGTGTACAGCCTGAATAAAAGTGTAAATTTGCTGTCCCCTCAAAATAACTCAACACACAGCCATTAATGTCTAAACCGTTGGCAACAAAAGTGATTACACCCCTAAGTGGAGATGTCCAAAGTGTCAATATTTCCCTCACTGAACTGTAGTTCCCCAGTGCCTGAAGCACTAATGCAGGCCCGGACCATGACACTCCCACCACCATGCTTGATTGTAGGCAAGACACACTTGTCTTTGTACTCCTCACCTTGTTGTGGCCACACATGTTTGACACCATCTGAACCAAATAAGTTTATCTTGGTCTCATCGGAGCACAGGACTTGGTTCAAGTAATCCATGTCCTTAGTCTGCTTGTCTTCAGCAAACTGTTTGTGGGCTTTCTTGTGCATCATCTTTAGAAGAGTCTTCCTTCTGGGACGACAGCCATGCAGACCAATTTGATGCAGTTTGTGGCGTATGGTCTGAGCACTGACAGGCTGACCCCCCACCCACACTCATATGTCTATTTCCCAAAGACAACCTCTGGATATGATGCTTAGCATGTGCACTCAACTTCTTTGTTCGACCATGGCAAGGCCTGTTCTGAGTGGAACCTGTCCTGTGAAACCGCTTTATGGTCTTGCCCACCATGCTGAAGCTCAGTTTCAGGGTCTTGGCAATCTTCTTATAGCCTAGACCATCTTTATGTAGAGCAACAATTCTTTTTTTCAGATCCTCAGAGAGTTATTTGCCATGAGGTGCCATGTTGAACTTCCAGTGACCAGTATGAGAGAGTGTGAGAGCGATAACACCAAATTTAACACACTTGCTCCCCATTCACACCTGAAACCTTGTAACACTAACGAGTCACATGACACTGGGGAGGGAAAATGGCTAATTGGACTTAATTTGTACATTTCCACTTAGGGGTGTACTCACTTTTGTTGCCAACAGTTTAGACATTAATGTCTGTGTGTTGAGTTGTTTTGAGGGGGCAGAAAATTTACACTGTTATACAGGCTGTACCCTCACTACTTTACATTGTAACAAAGTGTCATGTTTTTCAGTGTTGTCACAGGAAAACATATATTAAAATATTTACAAAAATGTGAGGGGTGTACTCACTTTTGTGAGATACAGTAGGTTTAGAGGAATGTTTATTTACAAATACTTAGAACATATTCGGCTATGTGCAGAACATTGGAATATGAAATATTTGCAGTAAATACATAAACACTTTATTATATATGAATATTGCATAAATATGTTTTTTCATGATTTCATCTACTTGACTGAAAAGGGCTTCAATGAACTTATATTATATGTGTCTACATTATTATTTATGTGTTTATATGTGTATATATGCCTGTAAATACATATACGTATACACATATAAATACATAAAAACATCTTCACACACATATAAACATAGAGATACATACATATACATGTCTAACTATAAGCCCTTTGCAGCCTTTTTTTCTAACACCTGAGACCTCATATCTTTGAGCCCTTATAACTTTTTTATGCAATATTTTTAAATATTTTTATTAGTTAGTATTATGATGAGTGTAACTGTACTTTTTATGTATTTTGTATTTGTTTGGTGACACTTTTTATTTGAGTGTAACAGTTAACTAGAGCTCTGAGGTCTCGCTATGATGTGCATTAAATTCAATTGAGCTCAAGTAATCACTTTTACTTTCAACTTGTAATACGTGCGCTACTTCCACCTGCAATAAACCAGATATCACTTGCAAGCAAATGTTAGCGCGCCACTTGTAATTGTGCCCAAATTCCTCATAATTAATTTGTTTTGTTAAAGAATGTGCATTTGTAACGAAACAGATGGACATGTCTAGTTTTTGTTATAGATACTGATAGAAGGAGAGCTTACAAATCTTATTCAATTGTGAAATTATTTTTTGAGTTCTGGTGATTTATTTCTGTGAGATACTTGTTTAATAAATGAGTTTTATTGAATCAAGACTGTTATCCCCTCTAAAAAAAGACATGGTAATTTGTATGTATCTTTCTCTAAATTAATCCCATAGTCTAGCACCATTACTAATAAAACCTACAAAAGACCCAACAACAAAGTAATGTGTTCTTTAAAGGGATAGTATAGCTCAGAAGATAAAAGTAAACACATTTTTTATGCAATTACAGTTATATTTTAATCACATTAAAGGGGCACTGAAATCAAATTTTATCTTTCATTATTCAGATAGAGCATGCAATTTTAAGCAACTTTCTAATTTATTCCTTTTATCATTTTTTCTTCATTCTCTTGCTATCTTATTTTGAAAAGCAAGAAGTATAGAAGCCTGCACATTTTTGGTTCACAACTTTGGTTGTGCTTGCTGATTGGTGGCTAAATGCTGCCCAGGGTCTGAACCAAAAATTGTCTGGCTCCTTAGCTTAGATGCCTTCTGTTTTAAATAAAGATAGCAAGCGAATGAAGAAAATTTGATAATAGGGGTTCTATTTATGAAGCAGCGGATGCTGCCTCCGACCCACTCTGCTTCAGTTCCGGCTGAAGCGGAAGTTAAGAAGCAGCAATCCTCAGACTGCTGCTCCTTAACTCGTCCGCCACCTCTGATATGGCAGACAGCAATCTGCCCGATCGAATACGATCAGGCTGATTGACACACCCTGCTAGCGGCCAATCTGCAGGGGGTGGTATTGCACCAGCAGTTCACAAGAACTACTGGTGCAATGATAAATGCAGAGAGCGTATCCTGTCGGCATTTATCTATGTGCGGTGGACATGATCCGCTATATCGGATCATGTCCATCAGCACATTAATAAATGGATCCCTAGGAGTAAATTAGAAAGTTGCTTAAAATTGCATGCTCTATCTGAATCATGAAAAAAAAAAATTGGGTTTAATATCCCTTTAAGCCACATCACACAATTTATTTTACTGATATTCTTTTTGTGAAACTCAGTACCATAAAATTTGATGATGATCAATTTCATATTATAACCTCTTTTCATGGTCCTACTATTTTAAGTTTGAGTTTGAGTAAACTATGTAGATTATACTAATCAATAAACCAGCATAAGCAGTAATTAAAATACTAGCCCATGCCCCTTATTTTTATAATCATTAGCTTGAATTATTTTGACGGGACATTTAACTCAAAATTAATTAACCCTTAAAAGGCTAGATTACAAGCACAACAGTGTGTGTTATCCTGACAACTTTGTGCTAAGAATAGTGCACAGTTTGGTATTACAAGTGAATAGTAAAAAAAGGTTTACCGAAGAATCTTAATGTGGCTGACATTTTTTTTTAAAGTCATGGCATCCTCATGTTTATTTCTTTGGTTTGTATTGGTATGACCCAAAAAAGTGGAGAAAAAAAAGAAAAATCTGAAACATATTTATATATTCAAATCAGGGCCGGTGCTACAATCGAGGCAGACTAGATGACCAGCTAAGTGCGCCCCTGCAGGGGGAGCAAATTTGTTGCATTTTTTTTATGTGCATAATTATTTTTTGCTGCCTAACTTAAAGTGAATGTAAAGTTAACGCTATCAGCTAAAGTGAAATGATAGAAGTTAAAAAATGAATGAGACTTTCATTCATGAAATCTGTAGTATATACTAATCTTCAGAGATATTTCACTAGAAACGCTATATGGAAAAGAGCCGATCCTCCACCCGCCATAGTCAGCAATTGATTGACAGATGACTCATCTGCAATCAACTAATTGTTGTTCCCCACCCCCCCACGGGCGTTCAGCCCCTTTGTACAAACATCACTGACTGGGGGGAAACAACGATTAGTTGATTGCAGATGAGTCATCTGTCAAATAATTGCTGAAAATGGCGACCGGAGGTTCAACTCTTATCTGTATAGCGATTCTAGGGAAATATCTCTAAAGATAAGTATATACTTTCTCATTCATTTTTTTAACTTCTATAGTTTAATTATAGCTAATAGTGTCAACTTTACATTCACTTTAAGCTTCATAGTAGGGGCTATACATGGTTGTATAATAGCTAGAATGGAATGGGGCTCCCATGAAACATAAGGAGGTAGAGAGTACAGGTCAGCCAGAACAGATGAAAGTACCTGGCTGAAATATCTCACTATACAGCAGTGGCGTCACTAGGGTTGGTATCAGCCGGTGCGATAACTTATGCTGCACACAACGTTGGGAAAACAGCACTGCTTAGTTTGTGCACGGTGAAGGGGTTAACTGCAATACCCCATAAATACTCAATATATCACAATTCACCAGCACAGTTATTCTTTAAATCATAGAATATTTTATGATTTAAAGAATAACTGTGCTGGTGAATTGTGATATATTGAGCGATAACTTCTGTCACCCCCCTCCCAGTATAATAGATTAATCCCTTGAAGTTCACTTAGCCTATAGATATATTGGAATCCCAAGGCTAGTCCACCACCAGCATATTAGGAAATTATACACTTATATGAACACTGTACTGTAAAGTTGGCGCATAGAAAAAGTGTTCAAATAATCACCATATAAGATACCTTCTCAATTTCCCCAAAAAAAAGGTGACAACACATTTCCATAATCATAATGCTGAAAAAATAAAATTGTATTAAGCGGTTTAATAGATAAGTGGTATTTGCAACTTCAAATAAGGAAATCCTCTGCAGGAAATCCTAAGAAAAAATGAAATGAAAGAAAAAAGAGAAGATGCGCAAAGCAAACCACAAACAGTTGGCTTAAAAAGAAGTATGTTTATCATTAAAATTATTTCCCATATGATAACCAATAAATATTGATCAAGAAAAAAATCAACAAATATTAAAAAACAATTTATACAATTTAAAAATATATACCACCGGTGGTAATCTAAACAATATATAAAAATGTCCTATCCATATTCAGTGTTATGGGCAAAAAACAGTGCATTAACCTAATCTATATATTACTAAATGATGGAGGTGTGATCCTGTGTGAGACAGGTGCTGTATTCAGTAGTCCATTTGTTTGCAAAGTTAATATTTCTCGGCATTAGTCCACTTTGTATTGTGGGGATTAATCAATGTATATATCGTTGCAGGTAATCTTTATATGCCGCTATGGTATTCTGGGGTATTATGAAGAACCGTGACTGCTTTCTTTAGGAGATATCAGTGTAAGAAGAATCTACTGGTTTATGGAGATTTTTTAAAAATGGTACCTGCTTTCCTATGGATTTCCCGTTGTTAGGAGAATCGCCCGGTATACTTCACCACTCTTATTCCATATGTTCGGTGTGGCAGCGCTTGATTTTGCTCTCATATCCTTAGGCTGAATCTCTGCAACTCACTGCTTCTCTGGCTCCAATCCTTCTTCTGCCTTTGGAAGTCACATGTAGTGAATTGGCCAATCAGGTGCAGTCTTCTTGGCGCTAGATTTAAATGTTGAATCCTCCGTGTAAAACCCAGCTTTAAACAGAGCGCTCTGATTTTAGCTAGTACAAGATAATCTTCGTGTTTCGGCCCAAATCGTGGCCTTTATCAAGATGTCTCTCTTTCATTGTGATGGTCCTTTTATATTCTTACATATAGTGGTCATATTACGATACCTGTTTGTCACACTTCTTAAAGGGGTAGATGGTTTCTTTGTCCTCCAATGGTTATAATTCGTAATCGTTATAAATTTTACAATTTTGGATATACTAAATCTGACTATTTAAAGTCTCAATGGTACAAAATTGACAATAATCTAAAAAGGAAATATATTCTACCAGTAAGGTATATGTATTTTACTTGCGTATATCAGCTAGCATAATCTAACATGTCAATATTGATTACCGTATAAGGTCTCAAAGGAAATTATTAAAATGCTATATTAACATATATTCAATCAATAAAATATGCAATCTAATAGTAATGATATATATAAGAATAAATAAATTTAACAAAATAAGTGAAAAACTATCTAAATAATATATCCCAATGGTGTGGGATTAATATCACATTGTTTGTGTTAAAGTCACAACTATATTTAAGGGTAAATAAAAATTGATATGGGATTAATATCACATTATGTGTAAAAGTCACAACTAAGTTAAGGGGTTATTAAATAAATGAAAAGGAAAGAAAAAAAGGAAAAAAATTGCTTAGAATAATAAGTGAGGTTGTGGGAGAATGTGCTAATACGGGATAAACCATGAATCAATTTTAGAACCAAAACAAATATTTAGAGTAATGGTTCTTCAATCTATGTAATTTTTATGCTTAATCTTTATTTTTGGACTAGAAGTGTGATAATAACAATGTTTATATTAAAAAATGTGGTATTGGTTATTTGTTATTCAAAATAATTGGCCTATGACCCAAAGACGTGTGAATTCCTTTAAAATCTGGGGAGACTAATATCAATCCTAAATCCTAATAGTTCATGTAAACAAATTATATATATCTAAAAAATATATTTATATTTAAAAGGAGGGGGAAGGAAGGGTAGTGTTGACTAGACTTGTTTTCATAGGGCAATTTTAGTATGTTCTCTGTTTTCTATGAGTCATGAATAAAAGGATTTAAATCGAATTCAGCATTTAGGCCATTTGGTACAAAGGTGCCCAGATTGAATATCAGATTTGCTTCGTGATACAAGAGTTTTCTTTCAAAATCTCCACCTATCCAATCCTTTTTAACCTATTTAATTTCCCAATACTTTAGGCCTGTTGCGTCTTAGTTATGATTATCTTTAAATTCTTTGTATTAAAGTTATCCCTTGTAATCATTTTTAATATTACAGAGGTGCTCTCTTATTCCATCTCTTAACATGCGCTGAGTTTGTCCTAAATACTGTCTATGACAAGGACATTCAATTAAATAGATGATACCTTTATCTGAACATTTATGGTATCCTGTATAACCCATTCTTTTTTGTATGGAATAAGAGTGGTGAAGTATACAGGGCTATTCTCTGAACAACGGGAAATCCATAGGAAAGCAAGTACCATTTTTCAAAAATCTCCCTAAACCGGGCGATTCTTCTTACACTGATATCTCCTAAAGAAAGCAGTCACGGTTCTTCATAATACCCCAAAATACCATAGTGGCATATAAAGATTACCTGCAACGAAATAGACATTGATTAGTCCCCACAATACAAAGTGGACTACCACTGAGAAATATTAACTCTGCAAACAAACGAACTACCGAATACAGCACCTGTCTCACACAGGATCACACCTCCATCATTTAGTAATATATAGATTAGGTTAAGCACTGTTTTTTAGCCCATAACACTAAATATATGGATAGGACATCTTGATATATTGTTTAGATTATCACCGTGGTATATATTTTTAAATTGTATAAATTGTTTTTTAATATTTGTTGATTTTTTCTTGATCAATATTTATTGGTTCTTATATGGTAAATAATTTTAATGATAAACATACTTCTTTTTAAGCCAACTGTTTGTGGTTTGCTTTTGTAGCGCATCTTCTCTTTTTTCTTTGATTTCATTTTTTCTTAGGATTTCCTGCAGAGGATTTCCTTATTTGAAGTTGCAAATACCACTTATCTATTAAACCGCTTAATCCAAGTTTCTTTTTTCATTTGTACCTTTCTCTGCATGAATTAAGCGGTTATATAAAACAGAATGGATCATTTTTCTTTAAGAGATTCACTCTTTTTAGACATAGAAAATAAAGATTTGGACATTATAACATCTAATGAAAATTATATCATGCACATAATAGATGACCTAGAATACATTATGACTAGAGAGTTAAAACACAAGATTGAAGTTTCATTCGTGCATAAATATGTAAATAGAAACATAGTACCTAGAGGATTGAGACTAATGAAAGAATGTAACTTTGAACTACAAAATGAACTAAGTATAGAATGGTATGAAACCTTGGAAAATGCTTCTCTTAATCTAATGAAAATATTAACAAAATCCAGAAATTTAACATTGGAAAAATATAAAACTAAAGTAGACAATTATAAAAAAAAAACTAACACCCTATAATAAGGAAGAATGGTTCATTAATGGACAGAAAGAACTAATACAACATTTGCAAGATTTAAATAAAAATATAATAGAAGGTAAACTAAGAAAAGTAAATAGAGATGGAGACTACTCATCAGAAACAAATGAAACACCTCCTCAAAAAATAACTTCAGAAGAAAATGAACTTACAAAACCTCAGGAAATAGAGATGAAAAAAAAAGGAACACATATAAGTTTTTTTTTAAAAAAAAGAAGCAATAAAAAAGAAAAAGAAAGTATTAAACAGACAAAACTAAAGAAAGAGGATAATATTAGATATTATAGGCAGAACTATGGACAGAGTTATAGACAAAACTATTATAGGGGTAATAATTATTACAAAGAATCATACAATAGAGAACATATGGATACTGTGCCCTATAGAAGACAGGATTTGGAGCGATCAGTTGATAGACACTTTGAAACAAATAGACACTTTGACCGTAATGATAGATACTTCGAAACAAATAGATACTATGACCGAAGTTATAGAGGGAATCCAGATACATATAGAAATTACAATCAAGATTATAGAGAAAACCAAGCGAGGGGATATGACAGACATAACTATTATCCAAGAAAGAATTATGGTCATGAAAATACAAAAAAAATATAAAAATTATGAGCAACCAGAATCATACATAAGGTTTCCAAGGATCCCAATATTTTATAGGTTACCAAAAATACGCAAATGTCTTAAAAATCTACCAGGTAGACCTATAATTTCCGGAATAAATTCTTTCACAGCAAATATTTCAAAATATGTAGACCAATTTCTCCAAAAATATGTGGTCAAATTGAAATATCATTTAAAAGACTCCACTCATTTCCTTAAAGTTCTTAAAGAAAATAAATGGTGTTAACAATTTATCATGGTTACTTGTGATGTGGCAACGTTGTACACCAACATAGACCACAAACTTGGCTTAAAGGCTATTAAATATTATCTAGATAAAGATAGAGAGTTATCAACAGAACAAACCAATTTTATATTAGAATGTATTGAATTTATTCTAATGAATAACTTTTTCCATTTTGATGGGATTTTTTTTCTACAGAAAAAAGGCACAGCAATGGGTACTAAGTTCGCGCCCAGTTACGCTAACTTATTCATGGAATGGTTTGAAGAACTGTTTATCACCAACAGCCCCTGGAGCGCAAACTTGGTATACTTTAAAAGATTAATTGATGACATCTTTATTTTATGGAAAGGAGATAAAGAACTTTTTTATATCTTTTTAGAAGATCTCAACAACAACAATGTAGGTCTCACTTTTACTAGTGAGGACAGTAAAGAAAAGATACATTTCCTTGATATAGAAATTAATATAAACAATAATCAATTAACAACAAAAACATTTTTTAAACCCATAGATCCGAACAACTATGTACACATGGAAAGTTGCCATTTAGATTAGTAGATCATTAATATACCTAAAATTCAGTTTATTAGAATAAGAAAGAATTATGACAAAATAGAAGACTATGATATCCAAACCTTAACCCTAAAACAAAGATTTGTAGAAAGGGGATTTGGAGCTGAAGAAATAGATTTAACTATCAAAGAAATTAGAGATCGAGACAGGGATTCAATAGAAAACATACCAAAATTGACAACAAAGACACAGACAAAAAAATAAGCAATACCACTTATCACCACTTATAATGAACAACATGATGTTATAAAAAAAATCTTAAATAAACACTGGCACCTGATCCAAAAAGACCACATATTTGGTGACCATGTAAAAAACATCCTGAAGTAATATTTAGAAAAGCAGAAAATCTCAAAAACAAACTATTACCTAGTGAATTTAGGAGAAACTGTAATTTTAAAGACATAAACCTAATGGGAGAAGATATAAAATGATTTTATCCCTGCCACAAATGTTTAGCCTGTAAACACAGCAGTAAAACCAAGAAAGTAATTTTCACAACAAACAAAACAGAACGGGTTATACAGGATACCATAAAATGTTCAGATAAAGGTATCATCTATTTAATTGAATGTCCTTGTCATAGACAGTATATAGGACAAACTCAGCGCATGTTAAGAGATTGAATAAGAGAGCACCTCTGTAATATTAAAAATGGCTACAAGGGACACCTTTTATCCCAACACTTTAAAGATAATCATAACCAAGATGCAACAGTCCTAAAGTATTGGGGAATTAAAAAGGTTAAAAAGGATTGGAGAGGTGGATATTTTGAAAGAAAACTCTTTTTTTTTTTTTTTTTTTTAAATCATTTATTTATTAACCAATAATGTGCAATATATATAATTTGGGCATTATTACAGCATAACCACCTCGCAGGGTGGAAAAACAATACAACATAATATAATATTTCTTCTCCTGCCTTTTTGCCCAGATACTACCTACAGAAGAGCCTTTGAAATTTAACAAGATACAGATATTTGTTTATAGTTTAAATTAACATTATCATAAATAACATAAATCATTGTCATAAGGACCATTTTACAGTTGAGCTAACCATTTTCCTATTATTAATAAAATACAATATACCAAACATAGTTCAAATGCAAAATAAACCATATCACATATCTCATCTGTATATATAATTAACTTAACAATTAGGCCTAACGCCTGATGCACACTTTGGGATGGTTTTTAAAGATGACAAACACTTAACAATAAAAAAAAAAAACATCAACAACAAAACAAAAGGAGAAAAAAAAACCAAACAAAAAAAAAAAAAAAAAAAAAAAAAAAAAAGGAGCCTCTCCCTCTCCATCTCCCTCCCTCCCCTCCATTTCAAGATGGCCATAGTTAACTCCGAAGCAGATGGCTTTATATTTAAGATCCAAAAAAGTTCCTATAAGCTGCCGTCGACCCTAGAGAAGCCAGTATTTGCTTCTGTATAGTAAGTGAGTATAAATTAATTATAGGTTTCCAATTTGAAATGAATTCCTCGGCTCTATCTTGGAATTGAAATATCGTATTATGTGACTCAAACACTAGTTGTTGAAGAAACATACTACGAAAATGAGAAAATCTAGGTGCAGATTTATCTTTCCATTTTTTAAATATCAAGATCCTAACTGTCATAATTAGCGTATTTAATATCTTGATATTTTTAGGTTTTACCTCAACTAAGTTCGGGTGTATCAAAAAAACTACAAAATAAGGTTGGATTTTGAAACTATCATGAAACCATCTATTATACCAGTGACTAACTTTACTCCAAAGTTGGTTAATTTTTGGGCAGAAAAAAAACCATATGTAGAATATCTGCATTTAATAAGTTGCATTTTGGGCAGCACTGTTGTATTAAAGGGGAAAATTTTGACATTTTAAGTGGGGTTAAGTATATATTATGTAGTAATTTCGTATGTGATTCTTCCCAGATAATTGAGATATTTAATTTCCCTAATGCAGAGAAAGTCTGTAAAATATTAGTTCGTTGGAACCAAGAAAAATACCGAAACCAGAAGGAAACTAAATTTTGAGAAAAAGTTTGTCCCTGTTTAGCTAGCATAACATTCTATAAAAGAGAAATTGTAAATTTGCCCAAAACCGCCTTCCTGATACAATCATATATCTCAGACCATCGAAAGTCAATATGGCCAGTCCAGTCTTGTGAGTTAATATAATGTCGTGTTTGTAAATAGGCAAATAGACTATGTCTAGGGATTTCAAATGTGTTCAATATGTCAGTAAAGGAAAGAATATGTCCCGAAGTAGACATAAATTGATAAATATATTTAAGGCCTTTTTAAGCCCAATCCGAATATATTGGGTCTTGGATTCCTGCAATAAACTCAGGGTTACCTTGAATTGGCAAAAAAGCTGAGACTCTGTAGTCTATTTCTAATATACCACAGATTTTTTGCCATGCAATAATAATATTCTTAAATGATAAAAGATTAGAAATGTTTGACGGAAGTTTTTTAACTGGGCAATGCAAAGCTGCTTTTAACGAAAAAGGAGAAATAAATATACTATCTAACTCAATAGAGGAGAGCTTATTTGAACCACTCAACCAACCCATAGCTATCTTAGCTAGAGCGGATAAGTTATACAGCCTAATATCAGGTAAGGCCAGTCCGCCATTCCTCCTACTTTGACATAGTTTTGCTATTGATATACGTGCCTTACGACCTTTCCATAGAAATTGAGAGCATGCTGCATAAAGCTTACGGATTTCCTGTATAGGTATGAATAGTGGAAGATTCTGCAATAAATAAAGGATTCGAGGAAAAATAATTGTCTTAACTAAGTTAACTCGGGCCAACAATGACAGAGGAAATGAGGCCCAGTTCCTCAGATCTAAAATCACTTTTTCAAATACCGGTATAAAATTTAGGTTAAACCACTGCTTTGGATTTTTGTGTAGGATAATACCTAAATAATCAATATGATCAGATTCTTTAAATGGATGATCATTATAGCTTCCCTTATGTTTTTGTAGCCATAACAGTTCACTTTTTTGGGCATTAATCCTATATCCTGAAAAGGAACTAAAATTGGATAATATTGAGATAACTTTTGGAATAGACTCTCTGGAATTCTCTACGAAAATTAACAAGTCGTCAGCATAAAGTGAAATTTTAATTGCCTGCGTACCTATTCTGATCCCATATGATTCTGTACGAAGTCTAATTGCTAGTGATTCAATGGCGATATTAAACAATAGGGGCGATAAAGGGCACCCTTGACGTGTACCACGCCCTAAGAAGATTTTTTCAGAAAGATCGCCATTTATCAAGAGTGCAGAGTATGGGTTCTTATACAACTTGGCAATAAAATCTAAACAATGACCTGTGATCCCAAAACGTTCTAATGAATATAGTAGATGATCCCATGCTATAGAATCAAACGCCTTCTCGGCATCTATGGATAATATCACCCGATCCTGTTCTAACTTCATCTTTTTTTGGGGCAGGTTTTGATTCCAGCAGAAATCAACCAATGTTTCGACTTTCCATAGATTAGAGGTTACAGAACGTCCATTCATAAAACCAGTTTGGTCAGCATGAATTATATTAGGCATAACTACTTTCATTCTATTAGAAATAATAGAAAGAAGAATTTTATAATCTGAGTTTAAGACGAATATGGGTCTATACGAGGATATCTGTTCAACATCTTTACCCTTCTTAGGAATTAGAGTTACATTTGCTGCCGCGAAAAGATTCGATATTGGGGAAGGAGTTGTAAAATATTTATTAAAGAGGAACATTAATATATTACTAATTTCATCTGAAAGAATCTTATATAGTTCTATCGGGATCCCGTCCGGGCCAGCAGCTTTGTTTAATTTGGCATTTTGGATTGTTGACAAGATCTCTTCCTTAGAAATTGAAGTATTCAAAGTTTCTAAGTCTAATGAAGAAAGTTGCGGATTATTAATTCTAGACCAAAAGAATTCTTGGTTCACTTTATCTATCGGCTGTGTACTATATAATTTCTGAAAATATTAAAAAAATCCCTTTCTAATATTCTCATTATCTGTAAATCTCCCTTGTTCAGTCTTAATAGCCGGAATAAAATTTCTACCCTTACTATTTTTGGTGATTCAAGCCAAATATTTGGCAGAGCTACCATAGTGGCCTCTAAAACGATTTACCAATTTGGTCTCTTCCTCAAGGCACTGCTGTTTCAGGAAAACATCTCTTTTCATTTTACATTGATTATAATATGACCAGTTATTCTGAGAAGATAAAAGCTTATATCGATTAAACGCATTTCTAACCTGATTAGATAATTGTCTTTCTTTCAACAAACATTTCTTCTTATAGTGAGATACATACGATTTAATTTGTCCCCTTAAGACCGCTTTAAATGTTTCCCAAAATATTTAAATTTTATTCAGATACCCAAAATTATTACAATAAAACTTTTGCCACTGCCATTTTAACCAATTAATAAATTTGCTATTCTTACACAAATAACGAGGAAAAAAGAAGCTAATATTCGAAGAATTATCTTTTAGACAATAGTGAATAACCAGAGAGACTATGGCATGGTCTGAGATAATGATATCATGAATCCGAGGACATAAATCACATTGAAAAAATTGTTCAGATATTAATAAATAATTGATCCTAGAAAATGTACAGTGTGATTTAGATTCACAAGAGAACAAAGCAGTATCAGGAAATTTAGTCCTCCAAATATCGTTAAGTTTTAATGTGGAACAAAATTTTTTAAAATATCTACTAGACATTCTATCTATATTCGGAGAAAGTGTCATGTTGAAATCTCCACCCAATATTAAACGCGAACCAGAATATGGATTTAGTTTACTCTGTATTGTATTCCAAAATCTAATAGAAAACTGATTTGGGCCATATACATTACATAAAGTATGTTCCATACCATTAATAGAAATCTGCATTATAATATATCTGTTGTCTAAGTCATATTCTATACTAATAGTTTCAAAATCCAAATTTTTATTAAATAAAATGGCAACACCACATTTCCGGGTTATACAGGAAGTAGCAATAACCTTTCCTACCCATCGTGATCTTAGTTTGGGTAGTTCCGCCTCTTTAAGGTGGGTTTCCTGCAAAAATACGATATCCGGAGTATGTTAACCTAATTGTGATATAATTTGTTTACGTTTAATAGGGGATGTTATTCCACCAACATTCCACAATAGAACTTTAAGTGACGGAATCATAATATTTTATATAAAAAATTGCACCAACGAGGAGGCAAGGAAATGTCTACAATCAACAAAAAAAAAAAAGGGGGGGGAAGGAGACAAGGACGAGAGAGAGGAGAAAAAAAAAAATTACAAACAAAACTCACCAAACTGAAATTAAAACAAACTGGGTAGAACCTCTGTCTAACCATTAACACCAAATGTTCGAATAAGACCAGGACATAGTCTGAAATAAAATTTTAAAAAAAGGCCATGATTTAATCTTGCGAGTTATATTTAGTGAGAAATTCTCTAGCTTCTTTGCTATTGTTAAGTGTATTCTTTTTGCCATTATTTTCGACAATTATTTTTGCTGGGTATACCATCCTCACTTTATAGCCTTTGTCTATCAGTTGTGGGAAAAAGGGAGACATTTCTTTTCTCTTTATCTGTGTTTCATTAGAAAAATCTTGGAATAGGAGGAAAACTCTTGTATCACAAAGCAAATCTGATATTCAATCTGGGCACCCTTGTATAAAATGACTAATAGAAAACAGAGAACATACTAAAATTGCCCTATGAAAACAATTCTAGTCAACACTACCCTTCCTTCCCCCTCCTTTTAAATATAAATATATTTATAAATATATTTTTTAAATATATATAATGTGTTCACATGAATTCTCCGCAGATTTTAAAGGAATTCACATGTCTTTGGGTCATAGGCCAATTATTTTGAATAACAAATAACCAATACATTTTTTTATATAACATTTTTTATTATCACACTTCTAGTCCAAAGATAAAGATTAAGCATAAAAATTACATAGATTGATGAACCATTACTTTTATTTTCTCCTTTTTTTCTTTCCTTTTTGTTTATTTAATACCCCCTTAACTTAGTTGTGACTTTTACACATAATGTGATATTAATCCCATATCAATTGTTATTTACCCTTAAATATAGTTGTGATTTTAACACAAACAATGTGATATTAATCCCACACCATTATACGCAAGTAAAATAGAAATACCTAACTAGTAGAATATATTTCCTTTTTAGATTATTGTCAATTTTGTCGCATTGAGACTTTAAGTTGTCAGATTTTGCATATTCAAAATTGTAAAATTTATAATGATTACAAATTGTAACCATTGGAGGACAAATAAACCATCTACCCCTTTAAAAGGCGTGACAAACAGGTATCGTAATATGACCACTATAGGTAAGAGTATAAAAGGACCATCACAATGAAAGAGAGACACCTTGATAAAGGCCACGATTTGGGCTGCCCGCCTGGAGGACCACTTCTGTCCGACTTGGAGGAAGACTTCTGCCTGTCTGGAGGACCACTTCTGCCCGGTTGGGTGAAGACGTCTCACGGTAGGGTTATCTTCAAGGGGTTAGTGTAAGGTTTTTTTAAGGGGGAATCGGGTTGGTTTTAGAGTAGGGTTGGTTGTGTGGGTGGTGGGTTTTAATGTTTGGGGGGTATTTGTACTTTTTTTTACAGGTAAAAGAGCTGATTACTTTTGGGCAATGCCCTGCAAAAGGCCCTTTTAAGGGCTATTTGTAATTTAGTGTAGGGTAGGGCTTTTTTTATTTTGGGGGGCTTTTTTATTTTGTTAGGGGGATTAGAGTAGGTGTAATTAGTTTAAAAATCTTGTAATTATTTTATTATTTTCTGTAGTTTAGTGTTTGTTTTTTTCGTACTTTAGATAATTTTATTTAATTGTAATTAATTGTTGTTAATTTAGTTAATGTATTTAATTATAGTGTAGTGTTAGGTGTTAGTGTAACCTAGGTTAGGTTTTATTTTACAGGTAAATTTGTCTTTATTTTAACTAGATAGTTATTAAATAGTTAATAACTATTTAATAACTATTCTACCTAGTTAAAATAAATATAAAGTTGCCTGTAAAATAAAAATAAACCCTAAGCTAGCTACAATGTAACTATTAGTTATATTGTAGCTAGTTTAAGGTTTATTTTATAGGTAAGTATTTAGTTTTAAATAGGAATTATTTAGGTAATTGTAGTAATTTTATTTAGATTTATTGTAATTATATTTAAGTTGGGGGGGTTAGGGTTAGACTTAGGTTTAGGGGTTAATACATTTAATATAGTGGCGGCGGCGTTGTGGGTGGCAGATTAGGGGTTAATAAATGTAGTTAGGTGTCGGCGATGTTAGGGCCAGCAGATTAGGGGTTAATAATATTTAGCTAGTGTTTGCGATGCGGGAGTGCGGCGGTTTAGGGGTTAATATATTTATTATAGTGGTGGCGATGTCCGGTTCGGCAGATTAGTGGTTAAAATATTTATTTTAGTGTTTGCAATGTGTGGGGGCCTCGGTTTAGGGGTTAATAGGTAGTTTATGGGTGTTAGTGTACTTTTTAGCACTTTAGTTAAGAGTTTTATGCTACGGCATTGTAGTGTAAAACTCTTAACTACTCACTTTAAAATGCTGTACCAGGCTTGACAGGAGACGGTCTACCGCTCACTTTTAGTCAGACTCGTAATACCGGCGCTATGCAAGTCCCATTGAAAATATAGGATACGCAATTGACGTAAGGGGATTTGCGGTATTTCTGAGTCTGGCCAAATGAGCGGTGAGCCTGTCATTTCAAGACTCGTAATACCAGCGGGCGTTAAAAAGCAGCTTTGGGACCGGCCATTTAGCAATTTAAACTAATGAAGAGGGATAGAGTTAAGATACCCATCTGACCACAGAGCATGACAAGACAGTCAACCAAATTTTAGATTCTTGTTTATTTAAGAAAAAAAACATTACTTTTAGGAATAAGACTTTGAATAATGTAGGCAGGGGTTGTATTGACCATGCAAAAGGATTTGAGAATTCTAGAAAATCCTTTTGTTCCGATCAGCCAATAGAATGCGAGCTCAATCTGATTGGCTGATCGGATCAGCCAATCGGATTGAACTTGAATCTGATTGGCTGATTCCATCAGCCAATCAGAATTTTCCTACCTTAATTCCGATTGGCTGATAGAATCCTATCAGCCAATCAGAATTCGAGGGACGCCATCTTGGATGACGTCCCTTAAAGGAACCTTCATTCTTCAGTTGGACGTCGGAAGAAGAAGATGGATCCGCGCTGGAGGTCTTCAAGATGGAGCCGTTCGTCATCGGATGAAGATAGAAAATGCCGCTTGGATCAAGATGGTTGCCGGTCCGGATCTCCTCTTCTTCCCGGATAGGATGAAGACTTTGGAGCCTCTTCTGGACCTCTTCAGCCGCCGCTTGATAGAAGACTTCAGACGGATTATGGATCGCCAGGCCCCGCTTGGGCTTGGATGAAGATTTCGGAGGCTTGGATCAAGACTTCAGAGGACGGATCGGTGAACCTGGCATGGTGAAGATAAGGTAGGAAGATCTTCAGGGGCTTAGTGTTAGGTTTATTTAAGGGGGGTTTGGGTTAGATTAGGGGTATGTGGGTGGTGGGTTGTAATGTTGGGGGGGGTATTGTATGGTTTTTTTTACAGGCAAAAGAGCTGAATTATTTGGGGCATGCCCCGCAAATGGCCCTTTTCAGGGCTGGTAAGGTAAAAGAGCTTTGAACTTTTTTTAATTTAGAATAGGGTAGGGCATTTTTTTATTTTGGGGGTCTTTGTTATTTTATTAGGGGGCTTAGCGTAGGTGTAATTAGTTTAAAATTGTTGTAATATTTTTCTAATGTTTGTAAATATTTTTTTATTTTTTGTAACTTAGTTCTTTTTTATTTTTTGTACTTTAGTTAGTTTATTTAATTGTAGTTATTTGTAGGTATTGTATTTAATTAATTTATTGATAGTGTAGTGTTAGGTTTAATTGTAACTTAGGCTAGGATTTATTTTACAGGTAATTTTGTAATTATTTTAACTATTTTAGCTATTAAATAGTTAATAACTATTTAATAGCTATTGTACCTGGTTAAAATAAATACAAAGTTGCCTGTAAAATAAATATTAATCCTAAAATAGCTACAATATAATTATTATTTATATTGTAGCTATATTAGGGTTTATTTTACAGGTAAGTATTTAGCTTTAAATAGGAATAATTTATTTAATAAGAGTTAATTTATTTCGTTAGATTTAAATTATATTTAATTTAGGGGGATGTTAGTGTTAGGTTTAGACTTAGCTTTAGGGGTTAATCCATTTATTAGAGTAGCGGCGAGCTCCGGTCGGCAGATTAGGGGTTAATACTTGAAGTTAGGTGTCGGCGATGTTAGGGAGAGCAGATTAGGGGTTAATACTATTTATTATAGGGTTATTGAGGCGGGAGTGAGGCGGATTAGGGGTTAATACATTTATTATAGTAGCGGTGAGATCCGGTCGGCAGATTAGTGGTTAATAAGTGTAGGTAGGTGGAGGCGACAATGGGGGTGGCAGATTAGGGGTTAATAAATATAATATAGGGGTCGGCGGTGTTAGGGGCAGCAGATTAGGGGTTCATAGGGATAACGTAGGTTGCGGCGGTGTACGGAGCGGCAGATTAGGGGTTAAAAAAATTTAATAGAGTGGCGGCGATGTGGGGGGACCTCGGTTTAGGGGTACATAGGTAGTTTATGGGTGTTAGTGTACTTTAGAGCACAGTAGTTAAGAGCTTTATAAACTGGCGTTAGCCCAGAAAGCTCTTAACTACTGACTTTTTTCTGCGGCTGGAGTTTTGTCGTTAGATTTCTAACGCTCACTTCAGCCAAGACTCTAAATACCAGCGTTAGAAAGATCCTATTGAAAAGTTAGGATACGCAAATGGCGTAGGGGGATCTGCGGTATGGAAAAGTCGCGGCTGGAAAGTGAGCGTTAGACCCTTTCCTGACTGACTCCAGAATAGGGTATAGAATTTAGAATAGGGTAGGGCATTTTTTTATTTTGGGGGTCTTTGTTATTTTATTAGGGGGCTTAGAGTAGGTGTAATTAGTTTAAAATTGTTGTAATATTTTTCTAATGTTTGTAAATATTTTTTTATTTTTTGTAACTTAGTTCTTTTTTATTTTTTGTACTTTAGTTAGTTTATTTAATTGTAGTTATTTGTAGGTATTGTATTTAATTAATTTATTGATAGTGTAGTGTTAGGTTTAATTGTAACTTAGGTTAGGATTTATTTTACAGGTAATTTTGTAATTATTTTAACTATTTTAGCTATTAAATAGTTGATAACTATTTAATAGCTATTGTACCTGGTTAAAATAAATACAAAGTTGCCTGTAAAATAAATATTAATCCTAAAATAGCTACAATATAATTATTATTTATATTGTAGCTATATTAGGGTTTATTTTACAGGTAAGTATTTAGCTTTAAATAGGAATAATTTATTTAATAAGAGTTAATTTATTTTGTTAGATTTAAATTATATTTAACTTAGGGGGGGGTGTTAGTGTTAGGTTTAGACTTAACTTTAGGGGTTAATCCATTTATTAGAGTAGCGGCGAGCTCCGGTCGGCAGATTAGGGGTTAATACTTGAAGTTAGGTGTCGGCGATGTTAGGGAGAGCAGATTAGGGGTTAATACTATTTATTATAGGGTTATTGAGGCGGGAGTGAGGCGGATTAGGGGTTAATACATTTATTATAGTAGCGGTGAGATCCGGTCGGCAGATTAGGGGTTAATAAGTGTAGGTAGGTGGAGGTGACGTTGGGGGCGGCAGATTAGGGGTTAATAAATATAATATAGGGGTTGGCGGTGTTAGGGGCAGCAGATTAGGGGTTCATAGGGATAACGTAGGTTGCGGCGGTGTACGGAGCGGCAGATTAGGGGTTAAAAAAATTTAATAGAGTGGCAGCGATGTGGGGGGACCTCGGTTTAGGGGTATATAGGTAGTTTATGGGTGTTAGTGTACTTTAGAGCACAGTAGTTAAGAGCTTTATAAACCGGCGTTAGCACAGAAAGCTCTTAACTACTGACTTTTTTCTGCGGCTGGAGTTTTGTCGTTAGATTTCTAATGCTCACTTCAGCCAAGACTCTAAATACTATCCTAAAGGAAAAAGTAACATGTAATATCGGTAGACTTGATGGGCCTTTTTGGTTCTTATCTACTGTCAAATTCTATGTTTCTATGTTTCTATGTCACAAGGAAGGCAGCCCTGGAGCTAAGAATTAAGTAGAGGGGCATTTGACCCCATGGAAAGTCCAAGTGATAGGTAGATAGTTGGTGGGGAAGAGCTAGGGGGGGTCCCTTTTTAGAAGTAGCCTTACCGGAAGAAGCACTCTTTTCCGGATTCAAACGGCAGGAAGAAGCTCTCCAGCCTTCCCTCCCTGATTGATGTGGAGTAGTGTTTATATTGTCCATGAGCTGAGAGGTGGGATATGAAGTTCTGTCGCAGCAGGCAGAGTGCTTGCCTTCGGAGGAAATGAGAGATAAAAATTGAGGGGTAACTGCTGGTGTCCAGGAGAGGCTTAACAAGAGGATTGGGGAACTATGGAAGAGCAGACAAGCTCTAGCTTATTGTGGACTTTAATCAGTTGTGTTATGTTAAGTTATACTAAGTTATTTTATGGATATAATATTTTAATAAATTGTGCTGCAGCCTTTTATAGCCCAGTTATGTTTCTCTGTGTATTTGTTTGGGGAAATATAGTGCCTGAGTAGGGGGGTCATGTGCTACTTACTTCTAAAACTTCCCCCATTCTGTCATCAGTTCTCTACCTCCCTCCCACAATCACAGTGCAAACCAGCACAACTGCAGGGGCCAATAAAAAAGGACTCTTTGCAATGCAGTGCAGCAGCACTCATTCTTTCAGTGTTGCAGCCTGCAGTTATTACTTATCCGGTGTCACCCCACCCTGACGGTGTCACCCGGTGCGGTCCGCACCCACCTAGTGACACCTTTGCTGTACAGCCCTTGAGCTCTCTGCAAAACTTTAGCAGCTATCATAAAATTAATGGACCCAGTGACAGCAGTGGGACTCATCTCCACTCACAGCCTAATGGGTATTACTGGGGTCAATAGGTGCTCGTAGGGGCACTGACAATCTTCAAACTTTCTATACCTTGTAAGATGTATAGGAACCTATCATCATTATACTGAGCAGTCTGTTCTGTTTTTAGTGTATGAACTCTCAACATAATTATACAGTACAGCATATATATTATCAGTGCATAGGTACTCTGCATTAATTATACACTGCAGCATTTTTATTAGCGAATAGATGCCTTGCATCTTAATATAGTGCCGAGCGTGGTTTATAATAGTGTATAAATGCCATAATCATCACTATACAGTGACACATGTCCAAAATAAGTGTGTATTGTACTGGTCCCCTGGCTAATATTTGCCAGTAACCCAGTTAATGTGATCTATTGTAGTGCTTGAAAAATGTATACTTATGGGAAAATGTATCAAGATGCATTCACAGTTTTCAGAGAACTTGAAGCTGATTTTGAAGAGTGAGCTTGCAACCATAAATTTAAAAAGCTAATTTTAACGTTAGAGGGTTTAGAGTGTAATATTGCCTGAACCCTAGATTTAAGTTGCAAATAATGGAATTAAATGTGCTTGTCGGAAGGATCCAGTTATGCATATTGGCTGAAAGATAAAACCGAATTGTTTACTAATACGTCAGCTAGTCTGTAAAGGCCTCTATTAGCCCATTTGTTTATTACCAAAGCTGGGGGGAGGAGCCACCAAGGAATCTAAGGGGGTTGCTCTAGAGTATTTTGAGATCAGAGATTATGTGGCGTACATTCTATCCCATAGATATACTGTGTGTGCTATTGTGGAATATTTCTTCTAATGAGGAGGTCTCACTGATCTACTCGCCCACAGTATTTTATATATATCTGTATTAGATCTGTCTCTAGTTGTACCCATCTAATTCTGTCATGCATATTATGCCATAGGGATGTTTGTGCCATCCTGGCTGCAAAATAGTAGGAGGTCAGATGGGGAACACCCAATCTTCCACCTTTCTTATGTTTTGTTAAAGTAGATCTAATAATTCTGGGTCTTTTTCCTCCCCAAATGAATTTAATGACTTCTTTTTGTATTTGGTCAACCACCAGAACCGATATTGGTAACGACCAGAATAAATAAAGCAATTTAGGTAATTTTCACCTAGATTTAGAGTTCTGCGTTAGCCGTCAAAAGCAGCGTTAAGGGGTCCTAACGCTGCTTTTGGCCGCCCGCTGGTATTTAGAGTCGGCCAGGTAAAGGTGTACCGCTCACTTTCAAGCCGCAACTTTTCCATACCGCAGATCCCCTTACGCCAATTGCGTATCCTATCTTTTCAATGGGATCTTCCTAACGCCGGTATTTAGAGTCTTGGCTGAAGTGAGCGTTACACCTCTACCGACAAGACTCCTAACGCCCATGGAAAGGTTGTAGTTAAGAGCTTTATGGGCTAACTCCGGTATATAAAGCTCTTAACTACAGTGCTCTAAAGTACACTAACACCCATAAACTACCTATGTACCCCTAAACCGAGGTCCCCCCACATCGCCGCCACTATAATAAATATTTTTAACCCCTAATCTGCCGACCGCACATCGCTGCCACCTACATTATCCCTATGAACCCCTAATCTGCTGCCCCTAACATCGCCGACACCTACATAATATTTATTACCCCCTAATCTGCCCCCCCAACGTCGCCGCCACCTAACTTCAAGTATTAACCCCTAATCTGCCGACCGGACCTCGCCTTACTATAATAAATGTATTAACCTCTAAAACTAAGTCTAACCCTAACCCTAACACCCCCCTAAATTAAATATAATTTTAATCTAACTAAATAAATTA